>NW_027361802.1:11495000-11787500 GCF_039654945.1 Dendrobates tinctorius
GTTTTTACTGTATACTGCAGTACAACAGTATTGCAGTATATATTAAAACTCTTGTTCTCTTATAAAGTTTTCATTGAAGTAAAGTCGTTATAGACATAGGGCAAATTAGGCCAAGGGGTGGCTGATGGGCTTGTGGAATGACACATCCCATTGTCCAAATGCTATGACTGCCAGTGTCAGAGATTGACAGTGGCATTTAAATGGTTAACAGCAATAGGTAGAGATCGGCTCCACATGCTAGAGGCAGATCCTTATCTGCCAGCAATGATGTAAGATCAGTTTCTTAAGGGCCCTTTACACATAGCGATATCGCTAGCGATATCGCTAAAGCGTCACCGATTTTGTGACGCAGCATCGATATTGCTAGCGATATCACTACATGTGATACTCACCTCCGACCGGCTCCCCGCTGGCTATCGCTGATCGCGCAAGATTGGCCTGGTCCATTTCTCGTCGTCGGCTTTCTGCTGGCGCCGACGAGCGAGACATGGACGCGGGCGGAAGAAGACATCTTCGCTGCGTCTGAAAGGTAAGTACGACCGCCGAGCATCGCTGCATCGCTGTGAGATCTGCCTGTGTGGCAGCTCACTAGCGACCATTTAGCGATGCACCAGCGATCCTGACTGGGTCGTATCGTGGTCGGGATCGCTGGTGCATTGCTAAATGTAAAGGGGCCTTTAGCTTGCATCAAAGACAGGAACCCGACATTCCATGTACCAGTACACTATATATCAGGGAGGAGTTAAATACTTTTTACCTGCATGTCATAGAAAAAATGTTAATCTCCAGAAGGAGAAAGAACTTACAATCTAAAACCCTTTTGGAAATAGGACCACATGTTAAACACGGTGTAGTGAGGAGCTTATGTGTAGCTAGGAAGTGAGAAAAACCCATTAAAACACCCAGTGAAGTTAGTACGCCCTGATTTTGGACAGGTAATTAAGACTAGTATATTTGCTGGGAATAGACATGAAGTCTGGGGTTTGTTTAATAAAAAATGGAGAAGTAGGCTCTTCTCAAGGATAAGCTTCTATAATGAAATAACCTCCTCAGACTTTGTGTCTCTAATGTACAGTTGTGAATATTGGCGTTAGTGTTGATCAGATATTTTGTTTATCCTTTTATTTTATGTAATTGGGCATGCTGTATTGTTTTGTTCCCCTTTGTAAAATTTTTTGTATATTTTTTAATAAACACTGCTTATCTTTGTGGGTTAAATATAAAATTTAATAGCTCTGTTCCTCTTGCTCTGTTAACAGCACCCCGAAGCCATACACTACCTGTCAGGTGTCCAATCGGCCTGTATAAACAATTGGTGGTGGCAGCGTGTAGTTACTTTTGTTATTGCGGAGCTGGCAGTGAAAGTACCAGGGGTATATACAGTACATATATTCCATGCGTTAGAATCAGAGGTGTATATACCATACGCTCACTGCTAGTTTTCCAGTAACCGGCCTATTAGTGGGAACAGCCGCAGCCTCCTCCGTCAGTCAATTAAGTAATTGTTCTGATAAAAGGGGGCAGCAGAGGGCTGTTCATTACAAACAGGTAAAAGCGTGGTGGGTCCAGCTTGACCCCACACAGTCCCCCGACACTGCACATTACCCCATTATATATCTGCAGCCAGGTAACTAGTGTTTCCATATGTGACAGTTTCTCTTCAACCCAATGTAAAGCGGTAGTAGATAGCTGCATAGACTGTAAGTATGCATGCTCTTATTTGAAAGTCTTTCTTTCCACTGATATTTTAGGTGACAGTCATCATTGATGGCTAGCAATAAATCATGACAAATAGATACTAAAATAGTAAGGCTTATGCTGTTCCTGGGTTATATGTAGTTAGCTGCCAGATAACTTTTCCATTTTTTTCTAATCAGCACAGTCATACTTGTTAAACTGTGTGATTTTATTTTAGCTCTGTGTTCAAGAGACTGGCAGAACTAGTGTAGTGTGGGCTCTGATGACTTTATTAGTGAAGTGTGGGATCTCACAGTGATACAGTTTATGTAGGAAGAGAACTTGATGTCACACACATAAATCCTACTCCTATCTGATGATTCCCTGTTATTACTGGGTGTATTAGTTCAGAAACTAGAATTTGTGACATTTAAAAATTTCTTTGAAGTTAAAGAACTCTTGCACAACTTCATGTAGAAGATAGGCCATATCAAAGCATTCCATTTTGTTCCTAACTACAATATTTATTTTGGATTTTTTAGTGTGTACTTTTTATTAGCCTTAATGTATGTATAGTATTATACTTAGCATGGTAGAGTTAAGTAGGGATGAGCAAACTTGTTCGGGAAAACATTCGCCATTCTCAAATTCGGCACGAACGTAGCATAATCGGATTCCTGCTCAAAGTTGGCAAAATTCGATCACAGTTCTGTAAATGATCGCGTTTCCACTAATGCTTCTGTTAGGACTTTGGCTAGGTTAGTGGTGCTGCATAATGAGCGGGGGAGACGTGTTTTAGGAGGGGAGGAGTTGGGTATAGGTCAGAGGAGCAGCGGGGTGTTTTTTTTAAATTAACTTAATGTGTGTAGACTTCGACAACCAATCAGGGTGCAGAGACCATCCACAATGTCCAGACACAAGGGCTTCTGTAATTGGCTGCCAAAGTCACATGTCCATCTTCATAGAAAAAGCGGACAAGTTGTTTTGCTGGTGCCATTTTCTCAGTGTAACAGCGCTGAGAGGCTGCTCCTGGTGCTGCTGAAAGTTGTTGTATAATTAGATAGGATCCTGCCTGTGTGAAATCGACCTTCCAGCATCTAGCTAGTTTGTGATAATAGTGTTGTGCAGGCAGGAGTCCACATTTTATCCTCCTCCACCTGCTCTGCTGAGCTACTCAACTGGTTCCTCTGGATTCACAACAAGTGGGATCTACAACCTCATCGTCATTCTCTCTGTTCTCCCACTCCCTGCCCTATGAGTCAACTTCTTCCGCTTATTGCCCTGACAGCACAGTACAGTCTGATGGCGCTTCAGGTATCTGACTCTCATCAGGATTACCTCTAGCTCCGGGGGTTAACGTATGGTGACGAGGGTCTGGATTCTGCTCGGACTCTACTTTGTCCGGTCTCGGATCCAACTGAAAAAAATTTTGGGCATAGGTGCAGATGGTTTCCTTGTCTTTAGTCTGTGAATATTTGGAGCAGACATCTGATGGCCATGGAATAGAATGTGTGAACAGCTCTGGAGAGTCGCACATCTGTGATTTCCCACAGTCAGTTGGGCGGTTGGAGAGTTGTGAGGGGGAATCAAGGGTAATTGAGGTGCCACCTCTGAGAACTCTAATGTGTGTGATGTTAAGATGGAGGAAGAGGAGGAGAGGCCACTTTATGCAGCATTTGCCATCCACTGGAGCACATGCTCTTCCTGGCCCTCATCTACAAGATGTAGATGAGGGTGTCTGTCAAACTTGTTGCCTCGGGGTAACCCTTGACTCTGATCTTGCTTTCAAAACACATTCATGCCATTTCCACTTCCTGCTGACTACAAGTCAAAAATATTTAGCGGATTTGTACATTCCTTAATCAAGAATCTGCAAAAACCCTAGGCCATGCACTCATCATCTCCCGCCTCGACTACTGCAAGCTCCTGCTTTGTGCCCTCCCTTTAACAGTTTAGCACCCTCCAATCTATCTTAAACTCTGCTGCCTGACTAATCCACCTATCCTCCCGCTATGCCTCTGCCTCTCCTCTCTGTTTATCACTTCACTTGCTCCCCATTACCCGGAGACTCCAGTTCAAAACCCTAACCATGGCATACAAAGCCATCCACAACCTGTCTCCTCCATAGATCTGTAACCTAGTCTTCCAGTACTTAGCTGCACGCAACCTCTGATCCTCACATGTTCTCCTTCTCTACTCCCCTCTTATCTCCTCTTCCCACAATTGCATACTAGATTTCTCCCATACATCCCCTCTACTCTAGAGCTCTCTACCCCAACATATTATACTCTCGCCTACAATGGCAACCTTCAAAAGAAACCTGAAGAACCACCTCTTCTGGCAAGCCTACAACCTACAGTAACCATCGCTCCACCATACTGCTGCACAAGCAGCTATACCCTCACCTATTGTATCCTCACTCATACCTTATAGACTATGAGCCCTCACGGGCAGGGTCCTCTCTCCTTCAGTACCAGTCGGTGACTAGTATTGTTTAAGATTATTGTACTTGTTTTCATTGTGTATACTCTTTTTTTACATGTAAAGCGCCATGTAATAAATGGTGCTCTAACAATAAATAATAATATTAATATTACCGCTGCACGGCTGCCAAAGAAACCGAGTCGAATAGCTTGTTCAGTAATAGAAGTTGTCAAAAAGCTGCACAATTATATTATTTCCATTCTGGGGAAATTGATTACACTTTAGTGGTGTCTGGCAATAATTTTGCTAAATGTTTGTACACCATAATGAGTTTCCTTCATGTGTGTTACCTGTAGCAGTAGGGCTCCCAGACCAGCCAGGCCTGCATTTACTTTCAGTCAAATACCTGTATTACTATCCTTAAATGTTTCTAATAATAGTAGTTGACAAAGCTGATTTTTGAGCCACCTGTGTGTGGTTGAGCAGAAAAGCAGTTTGAGCTGTTGCATGAGGTATCAGGACTCCATGCAAAGTAAGCTTACACTGGTCCCTCACCCACCTCATCTTAATTTAAACTTAAATTAAAAACTATTAACGGAATAAGGATGACCGCAAAAAAAAGTCAGATTTCCCATTTTATTTCTCTCTTTTCTGATGTGATCACACATCAGAGAAGAGAGAAATGGGGTCCCTCTATTCCCCCGGTACCTAAGGTGTCCCTGGACCCTTCTGCTTCCCCGTGAGGTCCTCCGGCTGGCGGCGACTTCTTCCGGGAAGAAAATAGCGGGCGCATGCGCAGTGCGCCTGCCGGGATCTGCCAGCCAGCACCCGGCAGCATTAAAAAAATTTTCTTATTGGTTCATTTTGATCACCATGATAGACTTCATCACAGTGATCAAAATAAAAAAATAATAAATCAAACCCCCTTTATCACCCCCTTAGTTAGGTAAAAATAATAAAATAAAAATGTATTTATTTCCATTTTTCCATTTGGGTTAGTGTTGGGCTAAAGTTTGGGTTGGGGTTGGACTAGGGTTAGGATTGGGGCTAGGATTAGGGTTGGCCTAAAGTTAGGATTGGCTAAAGTTAGGGTTGGGCTAGGATTAGGGCTGGGCTAAAGTTAGGGTTGGGCTAGGGTTAGGGTTGTGGTTTTGGTTGGAATTATGGTTAGGGTTGGGATTAGGGTTAGGGGTGTGTTGGGGTTAAGATTGTGGGTAGAGTTATGGTTAGGGTTTGGATTACGGTTAGGGGTGTGCTGATGTTAGGGTTGGATTTAGAATTGGGGGGTTCAACTGTTTAGGTACATCAGGGGGTCTCCAAACGTGACATTGTGTCAGCATTGATTCCAGCCAATTTTGCGTTCATAAAGTTAAACCATGCTCCCTCCCTTATGAACCCTGCCATGCACCCAAACAGTTGCTTTCCCTCACATATGGGGTATTGGTGTACTCAGGAGAAATTGCACAACAAATTTTGTGGTCCATTTACTCCTGATACCCTTGTGAAAATAAAAAAAATTGGTTCCAAAGTAAACTTTTTGTGAAAAAGTAAAATGTTCATTTTTCCTTCCACATTGCTTTAGTTCTCATGAAGTATCTGAAGGGTTTATAAACTTCTTGAATGTGGTTTTGCGCACCTTGAGGGGTGCAGTTTTTTGAATGGTGTCACTTTTGGGTATTTTCTATTATATTGACCCCCCAAACTCACTTCAAATGTGAGGTGGTCCCTAAAACAAATGGTTTTGTAAATTTTGTTGGAAAAATGAGAAATCGCTGGTCAACTTTTAACCCTTATAATGTCATACAAAAAAAAATATTGTGCTGATGTAAAGTAGACATGTGGGAAATGTTATTTATTAACTATCACCACTCTCTGATTTAAGAGTACAAATATGGTTTCAAAATTATTGCCAAATTTCCATTTTTTTATAGTTATAAAGTTATATTGAAGAAATTTTACCACTAACATGAAGTACAGTCATGGCCAAAAGTTTTGAGAATGACACAAATATTATATTTTCACATGATCTGCTGGCCTCTGGTTTTTATGTGTGTTTGTCAGATGTTTTTATCACATACAGAAATATAATTGCAATCATATTATGAGTAGCAAAAGGTTATATTGACAGTTAGAATGAGTTAATGCAGCAAGTCAATATTTGCAGTGTTGACCCTTCTTCTTCAGGACCTCAGCAATTCTCCCGGGCATGCTCTCAATCAACTTCTGGATCAAATCCTGACTGATAGCAGTTCATTCTTGCAAAATCAATGCTTTTATTTTGTCTGAATTTGAAGGTTTTTGTTTGTCCACCCGTCTCTTGATGATTGACCACAAGTTCTCAATGGGATTAAGATCTGGGGAGTTTGCAGGCCATGGTCCCAAAATCTCTCTGTTTTGTTCCCTGAGCCATTTAGTTATCACCTTTGCTTTATGGCAAGGTGCTCCATCATGTTGAAAAAGGCATTGTTGATCACCAAACTGCTCTTGGACGGTTGGGAGAAGTTGCTCTTGGAGGACATTCTGGTACCATTCTTTATTCATGGCTGTGTTTTTAGGCAAGACTGAGAGAGAGCCCATTCCCTTGGCTGAGAAGCCACCCCACACATGAATGGTTTCAGGATGCTTGACAGTTGGCATGAGAAAAGACTGGTGGTAGCGCTCACCTGGTCTTCTCCGAATAAGGCTACTTTCACACATCAGGTTTTCGGCGTCAGGCGCGATCCGGCGTGGTGCCGGAACGCCGGATCCGGCAAATGTTTAGTAAAACCTGATGTGCCGGATCCGGTTTTCTGCCGGATCCGTCTTTTTCTTGACAGACAAAACCGGATCCGTCTCATCCGGTTCATCCGTTTTTCTATCCGTTTTTCGACGGATTACGCCGGATCCGGTTTTTAAAATTGACCCTTGTGGCCTTCCGAACGGGATTGGCTACTGGAAAACTAGATATAGCATGTTCCTACAGCCCTTCTTTGACAGGTTGTAGAGGAGAAAGTGCAGGTTGGAGAGAAGAGCAAGTTACTGGCGAAGATGGATGTTGTCATTGGAAATATTACCACTAGAAGTTCTGTGACGGTTTCAGGGACAATTTTCCACTATACTTTATGTCACCTCAAGGCAGAGTACACTGGGATGACAGAGTGTGAAAGATTTGTGCCCTAAACTTGTGTACCTTCTGGACCAACAGTATATACCTTTGCCAACCAAAGTTGGCTATCTTGTCATGGTCTTACTATTTTTAGCTTTAGGCCACAGGTGTGTACCTGGTTGTGTTTTATGCAAAGTATTTCACCTTTTAACAAAAGTTGTGTACATTGTTAGGAAATCACCAACAATAAACACAACTTTTTAGGTGAAATACTTTGCTTCAAACACAACCAGGAACACAACTGTGGCAAAAAGCTAAAATTTACCCACAGTTATATACCTGGTTTTGAATACCTTTTTACCTTTGAAATACCCTGTATTTAACCTTTTTTTAAAACATAGTTCGCCGCAGAAAGAAATGACAGACAACCATTGTGAAACGATAATTTAACTTTTATTTAAATTTTTTTTTTTTTTATGTTTTTAAAGTGCAAAAAACTTTTTTAATAAAGGTTTTAAACCCAATGGGCATTTTTATTACAACAAAAAAAGATTACAAATCTGTGTACTGTGGGGTGGAAATACTGCTGGAGGGGCTGCGGGACACTTCGACACTGGGTGTGTGGAGAGAGGACTGGGATCGTGGTGGGGAAGGAACAGTTAGAGGTGAAGGTGTGGAAAAAGCTACAGAATGGGTGGACATGTGGGAGGCAGAAGAGGTGGTGGGCGGTGGAGTGGAGGGTTGGGCAGGGACTGTAGGAGCAGATGATGTTGATGGAAAGTTGTGTGGGGAAGGAGTTTGGTACGGGGAAGGAGTTTGGTACGGGGAAGGAGTTTGATACGGGGCAGGTTGCTGGAAGAGGGGAGATGACTGGTACTGGGGAGGTTGCTGGTACTGGTGAGGTTGCTGGTATGTAATAGGAGGGGGAGGATGGAAAGTGGCTGGAGGGGGTGCAGATGTAATAGGAGGGGGAGGATGGAAAGTGGCTGGAGAGGGTGCAGATGTAATAGGAGGGGGAAGATGGAAAGTGGCTGGAGGGGGTGCAGGTGGAGGAACTACAGTGGTGGGAGGTGGAGGTTGGGAGGTAACCTGCTGTAGAGCACCGTGGCACGAATGCATTACATGCATCTGCTGGGTAGGAGATAGTGTTGCCATGCGCTCCACAACAGACCTGAAAAAGGTGTGGTTTGGCGAAGATCTTGCTTCTGAATGCATGGTTTGCAGAAGTGTCTTCACCTCCAGAATGCTGGAGTTGATCTGCTGAAAGCCTACGGAGATTTGCTCTGACAAGACTTTGAGACAGTTCTGGAAAGATGCATTCAGATGCAATAACTCTTGCGCATAACTCTTTTCCTGACCCCTCTCCCGCTGCCGCCCAGTACCCGCAGGTGTACTAGAGGCGGCAGGGGCAGAAGGGTGGGGTAAAGGGAAAGCGATCTCCTCACCAGCAGCTTCATGTAATGTAGACGGCCACGATGCTCCTGTGCTGGTGGATGGGACAGATGGGTCGAATGTGTGGGAAGGCTGGGAAGGTGCAGATGTACCGGGGCGGTCGAAGTGTCCCTCGGTGCCGGTCTCCTCAGGGATCGCCTCAGAAGGGTCCAATCGTGCAGGCTCCCGAGTGCTGCTCACCGTGCTGTGTAATAAAGAGAAAAAAAAACAATTAAAATACTGACATGGTATGGCCCTGGCTGAAAAAAAAAAGTTACATCTAACATTTTTTTCACATGTGGTGTGTAATATTTACCTTCTGGTGAGCATTGTTTCCCGGAGGAACGACAGGGCTTGTGCGTACTTGTACTTGCTCCTGCTTCCTCCAGATCCACTCGGGGCCCGCATCTCTTTATTGAACTCCTTCTTGAAACGATCCCTCACAGACCGCCACCGATTCACAATTCTGTT
Organism: Dendrobates tinctorius; assembly: GCF_039654945.1. Classification (NCBI taxonomy): domain Eukaryota; kingdom Metazoa; phylum Chordata; class Amphibia; order Anura; family Dendrobatidae; genus Dendrobates; species Dendrobates tinctorius. The sequence continues at coordinate 11,504,089 of NW_027361802.1, forward strand.
CCCTGAAACGAGAAAGGAGTGGTTAGTATACAACATCAGTGTTTCACAAACTCCAGTCCTCATGGTCCCCAGGGGTCATGTTTTCAGGATTTCCATAGTAAATAGAAATCCTGAACACATGATCCGTGGGGACCACGAGGACTGTAGTTCGGGAAACACTGGTTACATCAAGCAACCGTTACTGTATATACTTACGCTCTTTAATCTGGGCCCGAGCTTCGAGGTCCTCCCAGCGGCCCACAAGGAGAGAACAGATTTCCTCCCAGAGTCGTCGGGTAATGATCAGGTCAGCGTGGCGGCGGTCAGCCATATTCCAGAGCGGCTCCCTTTCTCTGACGAGATCGATGAGGCGGTCCACATCAGTCCCTCCATCCTCACCGTCAGAGTCGGGAGCACGCTGTGAAGGCTGTTAAAGAAAAAGACAAAAATAACATAATTAGCCTCCACAAAAGAAATGAAATAAAAAGTGCAAAAAAACAAAGCAAAAATATTTATACTTACACGCTGGTGACCGCCGCGTTGCTGTCGCCGACGACCCTGGGAGGCACTGCGAGGACCTCTTGGCCGAGCACCAGATTGGGAAGACTAGAGAAGAAAACAAAAAATGTTATGTCTTTGGATGTAGGCATTTGTTTGCTGTGTGTGGTCTGCAGAACATTGTTTTCTATGTGTTGTGTGTAGAGTTGAGCGATACCGTCCGATACTTCAAAGTATCGTATCGGATGGTATCGGCCGATCTTTAAAAAAAGTATCGGTATCGCCGATTCCGATACCGGAAGTCCCATTCAAGTCTATGGGACTTCCGGTATCGGAATAAGAAAAACCCTTTCCTGCCCTTGTACAGCCTCTCTGGGGTCTGTACGGGCCTTTCGGGGGGCTGTGCCGGCCTGCCAGGGGGTCTGTGCAGGCTCCGGTGGTCTGTGCCGGCCTGCCGGGGGGCTGTGCAGGCTCCGGTGGGCTGTGCCGGCCTGCCGGGGGGCTGTGCCGGCCTGCCGGGGGGCTGTGCAGGCTCCGGGGGGCTGTGCCGGCCTGCCGGGGGGCTGTGCCGGCCTGCCGGGGGGCTGTGCAGGCTTCGGGGGTCTGTGCAGGCATCGTCCGATGGGACTACAAGTCCCATCGGGCGATGCCTGCTACCATGACAGTGATTGACACATTAGCCAATGATGGGACAGTAGTAGTCCCATCATCCGGCTAATGTGTTAAATGTAAAAAAAAAAAAAAAAAAAAAATTACATGCTACATACATACAACATGCATACTACATACATGCTACATTCATACTACATACTACATACATGCTACATTCATACTACATAAATACTACATGCAACATACATACTACATATATACTACATACATACTACATATATACTACATGCATGCTACATACATACTACATGCTACATACTACATACATACTACATGCATGCTACATACATACTACATGCTACATACATACTACATATATACTACATGCATGCTACATACATACTGCATGCTACATACATACTACATATATACTACATGCATGCTACATACATACTACATGCTACATACATACCACATACATACTACATGCATGCTACATGCTACATACATACTACATATATACTACATGCATGCTACATACATACTACATATATACTACATGCATGCTACATACATACTGCATGCTACATGCATGCTACATACATACTACATACATACCACATATATACTACATACATACAATACATTCATACAATACATACATAGACATACAGTACATATAACAGAGTAACATACTTACCAATACTTGTCACATTGTTCCCCGAAGCCATTGTCGTCTACGGAATAAATATTAACATAACAAACCACAAAAATACTCACCCACGATCCGAAGCAGTCCACGAGTGTGTCCCACGACGATCTTGGGTAGAGAACTGCAGCATCAGATGATGCTGCCGTTCTCTACGGGCTGCAGGAATCCAATGACGGAAGGTAGGTATCCTTCCGCACTGTATTCCTCCGCCACTTAAAAAAAAAAAAAGTCCCTAGTCTCACTTTATGCCATTGCTGTGTGGGAATTTCCCACGCAGCAATGGCATAAAGTGAGACTAGGGACTTTTTTTTTTTTAAGTGGCGGAGGAATACAGTGCGGAAGGATACCTACCTTCCGTCATTGGATTCCTGCAGCCCGTAGAGAACGGCAGCATCATCTGATGCTGCAGTTCTCTACCCAAGATCGTCGTGGGACACACTCGTGGACTGCTTCGGATCGTGGGTGAGTATTTTTGTGGTTTGTTATGTTAATATTTATTCCGTAGACGACAATGGCTTCGGGGAACAATGTGACAAGTATTGGTAAGTATGTTACTCTATGTTATATGTACTGTATGTCTATGTATGTATTGTATGAATGTATTGTATGTATGTAGTATATATGTGGTATGTATGTAGTATGTATGTAGTATGTATGTAGCATGCATGTAGCATGCAGTATGTATGTAGCATGCATGTAGTATATATGTAGTATGTATGTAGCATGTATGTATGTGGTATGTATGTAGCATGTAGTATGTATGTAGCATGCATGTAGTATATATGTAGTATGTAAGTATGTATGTAGCATGTAGTATGTATGTAGCATGCATGTAGTATGTAGCATGCATGTAGTATATATGTAGTATGTATGTAGCATGCATGTAGTATATATGTGGTATGTATGTAGCATGTAGTATGTATGTAGCATGCATGTAGTATATATGTAGTATGTATGTATGTATGTAGCATGTAGTATGTATGTAGCATGCATGTAGTATGTATGTAGCATGCATGTAGTATGTATGTAGCATGCATGTAGTATGTATGTAGCATGCATGTAGTATATATGTAGTATGTATGTAGTATGTATGTGGTATGTATGTAGCATGTAGTATGTATGTAGCATGCATGTAGTATGTATGTAGCATGCATGTAGTATGTATGTAGCATGCATGTAGTATGCATGTAGCATGCATGTAGCATGTATGTAGTATGTATGTAGTATGTAGCATGTATGTAGTATGTATGTGGTATGTATGTAGCATGTAGTATGTATGTAGCATGCATGTAGTATATATGTAGTATGTAGTATGTATGTGGTATGTATGTAGCATGCAGTATGTATGTAGCATGTATGTAGTATGTATGTAGTATATATGTAGTATGTATGTAGCATGTAGTATGTATGTAGCATGCATGTAGTATGTATGTAGTATGTATGTAGCATGTATGTAGTATGTATGTAGCATGTAGTATGTATGTAGCATGCATGTAGTATGTATGTAGTATTTTTTTTTTTTTTTTTTTTAACATTTAACACATTAGCCGGATGATGGGACTACTACTGTCCCATCATTGGCTAATGTGTCAATCACTGTCATGGTAGCAGGCATCGCCCGATGGGACTTGTAGTCCCATCGGACGATGCCTGCACAGACCCCCGAAGCCTGCACAGCCCCCCGGCAGGCCGGCACAGCCCCCCGGAGCCTGCACAGCCCCCCGGCAGGCCGGCACAGCCCCCCGGCAGGCCGGCACAGCCCCCCGGAGCCTGCACAGCCCCCCGGCAGGCCGGCACAGACCCCCGGCAGGCCGGCACAGACCCCCACAGGGTGCACAGACCACCGGCAGGCCGGCACAGCCCCCCGGCAGGCCGGTACAGACCCCGGGCAGTCCACACAGCCCCCCGGCAGGCCGGCAGAGACCCCCGGAAGGCCCGAAATGACGGCGCATCATGATGCGCACACACCGCGCATCATGATGACGTCAGTCTGTCAATCAACTTTGAACTTCCGATTCCGATGCCGAATTCCGATATTGAAAAAATATCGGAAGTCGGTATCGGAATTCCGATACAGCAAGTATCGGCCGATACCCGATACTTGCGGTATCGGAATGCTCAACACTAGTTGTGTGTAGTGTGATGTTGTGTTTCTGCGTTTGATGCAAAAAACTTACCAATTGTGACCCCACTCCAGGTGTCTGTCCACCCCTTCCTTCTTCTTCTGGGAGCTCCTCTTCATCTTGTGATTCCTGTTTTGAAATAAAAGGCAATGAATAGACATATATTACAGAGATGATGGATTTTGGAAATAAAAACTTACCGTCAAACGCTGACGATGCGAGGGAGGGCTCCCAGAAGAAGATGTGCTGTCCTGTTGATGGCCAGACTCCATGGCTGTGGGTATTGCTGCTGCCAGTGATGCCATTTCTGCTGCTGCTGCTGCTGCTGCATCTGTTTGGCGGCTGTTGAATAAAGAGAAACAAAGGGCCAATGAATATCTTGATATTCCATGGCCCTAGTTTGGAGGAATGGGGGATTTGATAATTACCGTCTCTCATCTGCTTCTGGACTCCCCTCCCGTTCAGCATGCTGCTCCATTTGGGGTGGTGCTGATGGTGCTGCTGCTGCAGATGTCTGCTGCCTTCTCCTGCGCCTGGTTGCTGTCTTGGGTGGCATGTTGGGTGTGGCTGTGGGTCCCACTGTCTTGCTTTTATATATGTCTTGTGGGCAGAGCTACTGAGCATGCTCAGACCAAAAAAACCGGATCCGGCGCATTGCGGCGCTCATAGGCTTTCATTGTGTGGAAAAGCCGGACGCGCCGGATCCGGTGGGTACGGCTTTTTCACCGGAGACAAAAAACGTTACAGTAGACGTTTTTTCCAGACGCCGGATCGCGACACATTGCGACACATTGCCGGATCCGGCGCAAACCGGAAGAAACGCATGGCCCTCCGGCGCGATCCGGCGCAAATGCAAGTCAATGGGGGGGAAACCGGATCCGGCATTGCATTTCGCCGGATCCGGTTTCTGTCAAAAGCGCCGGATCGCGCCTGAAGGCGAAAACCTGATGTGTGAAAGAGGCCTAAGCCATTTTCCAGATGTCCCAAACAATCGAAAAGGGGATTCATCAGAGAAAATGACTTTACCCCAGTCCTCAGCAGTCCACTCCATGTACCTCTTGCAGAATATCAGTCTGTCCATGATGTTTTTCCTGGAGAGAAATGGCTTCTTTGCTGCCCTCCTTGAGACCAGGCCTTGCTCCAAGAGTCTCCGCCTCACAGTGCGTGCAGATGCACTCACACCTGCCTGCTGCCATTCCTGAGCAAGCTCTGCACTACTGGTAGCCCGATCCCACAGCTGAAACACTTTTAAGAGACGGTCCTGGCGCTTGCTGGTCTTTCTTGGGCGCCCTGAAGCCTTTTTGGCAACAAGGGGACCTCTCTCCTTGAAGTTCTTGATGATGCGATAGATTGTTGACTGAGGTGCAATCTTTTTAGCTGCGATACTCTTCCCTGTTAGGCCATTTTTGTGCAGTGCAATGATGACTGCATGTGTTTCTTTAGAGATAACCATGGTTAACAGAAGAGAAACAATGATGCCAAGCACCAGCCTCCTTTTAAAGTGTCCAGTGGTGTCATTCTTACTTAATCATGACAGATTGATCTCCAGCCCTGTCCTCATCAACACCCACACCTGTGCTAATGGAGCAGTCACTGAAACGATGTTAGCTGGTCCTTTTAAGGCAGGGCTGCAATGATGTTGAAATGTGTTTTGGGGGATAAGGTTCATTTTCTAGGAAAATATTGACTTTGAAAGTAATTGCTGTTAAGCTGATCACTCTTTATAACATTCTGGAGTATATACAAATTGCCATTAGAAAAAATGAAGCAGTAGACTTTGTAAAAATTAATATTTGTGTCATTCTCAAAACTTTTGGCCATGACTGTAAAATATGTCACAAAACAAAACAAAATCTCAGAATCAGTGGGATCCGTTGAAGCGTTCCAGAGCTATAGCCTCAAAGTGACAGTGGTCAGAATAGTAAAAATTGGCTTGGTCATTAAGTAGCAAATTGGCTCTATCACTAAGTGGTTAAAAAGCCCTTTACAAAGCAAGATGCTATACAGACAAAGAAGAGGACCATCACCTGACTGAACTTCATGGACATATGCCTCTTTGAAGCATACTATGTAACTAGGTACCATGAGTTAATTGTACTGTATATGGTATCTATCACATTAGAAAGCCACTTAAACAAAACACCACGCAATATAAAAAATGCATATAACACAGGATTTCAAGTGGATGAATCATATCTCAAAAATTCCATGAAGTTCAAGTAGTTAGAAAACAGCACTTAAAAAAAGCTTAATCCCCATCGACGATTGACTAAAGGCATACAGCAGCGAGAAGAGTATACTTGAGTTAATCTAATGTTCTACATCATCTTATGTATAGTAGTACTGTAGGTTATGGATATCGAAAGAGTCTTAAAGATATGATACTGTTATTCATACATCATGCCATCATATTTAATTTCATTCATGCCATAGGAAGTCACCTGAGAATCAGTAGCAATGAAATCTAGCTTAAAATTGTAATGCATCTGGAAACCCTTTTTTTTTTATAACTGTAAATTTTTATTGTAATTTTAAAAGTTTTAACAAATGAACAAAAGTACAGACACATAATAACGGTCAAAGACATATCAAGTCTGGAATGAAAAAATTACATTGACAAGGTAGTGTAGGACACAATAGAAGAAGAAACTCCCCCATATGATAAAACACTTTCTGTTATGATTCGGTCACCGAGGAGGATTACCGGGGAATTAGCTAAGCAACCAGGAAACCAGAAAGGTTGGTAACTGAGCGGATTGCAGATCCCTAAAGCTAACAACACAACTAGCATTAGCCGTGGGACATGCCTACGATGCCCTAGATGCCTCGGCACAGCCACAGTTAACTAAGCCTAAAGCAAGAAAGGGGAAAGCTAAACTGCCCTGGAGTAGAACCCCAAAGGAATAGATAGCCCCCAAACATATATTGTCGGTGAGACAAGATGCGGCACAAACGCAACAGAAAATAGAGTGAGCAAATGATGGGGCCCAAACTGTTCAGATAGGACAGGACAGAAAAGATACTGTCTGCAATCACGCAAAAACCCTAAAAAAATCCAACACGTCTGATATACAAAAACACTGAGGCCACACGACCTGTCCCCCACTAGATCAGCATTCTGGAGTGAACTGGAAGCAAAGCAAAAGATACTAATATAACAGGGAATTAGCAATACTGAACAGAATGATATAAGCTGTGACATATGAGCGGGGTCCAGCACAAATCCCAGCAGGGATTAATGCTGAACCCACACAGCAAAGCAGAAAGCAGAGAAAAGCAAAAACGATATCAAATTCAAAAGATTCCAGCAAACAAATAACTTATCTGAATGATGCAAGACCAAGGAGGGGAAAAAGCAGACTTCACAATGCACAGGAAGAAAAACCAAATCACCAGCTGCAACTGAAGGAAGCTTGCTCACTTAAATCCTTCCAGTCTGTAACCCCTGACTTCTAATTATCGTCTTCAGGTGATAGACTTCTGTCAACACGACCAGCTCCACTACCCGCAGCAACCACCAGAGAGTGCCCCAACTCAGAAGTCAAATCAAAAGAGTTCACAACAACTTTCATAGTGAACATAGGATGGGGCAATCCCACACATAATCTCAAGCAAGTCTCAATACTGGGGATCCCACACTAATGTATACCTTGGTTTAGAAAAAAACAATAAAAGCACACAAAGACAAAGAGAAGGGGATAATCATGAGAAAATTCTCATATACAGTATACGAACAAGAAGACAGGACATCCACACAAGGGGAGGGGGGAGTGCAGAAGAGGATGAAAAAAATGCTAAAAAGATGACCTAGACTTTTCTCTGAGCCCAATAGTAATCCCATGGAGTCCACACGGAATCAAAATTATCCACTCTGGCATTCAGAAGATCTGTCATATATTCCATCCTTTGAATATAATTGGTTGTATGTAATAGATGACAATGATTGGGAGAAGTCTGTTTCCAATTGAGGGCAATTAGACACCTGGCCGAAGAAAGAATATGTAGTAGCATCTTGGCTAAATTTTTCCCCATCCCTTTAGGTGTAATATTTAATATATATAAAATCGGGTCTAGACACACTTCCACATAAAGGACCCTGGCGATCAATTGTTTCACCCCCTCCCAAAAATCCGTGAACCCAGTACAGGACCAGAAAATATGATACTGTGTTCCCACCTCAGAGCCACATCGACAACACCTATCTGAAATTAAAGGATTCAATCTATGAAGGAGATCAGGGGGGTGATACCAAAACATTAGTATTTTAAACAACTGATTCTCCTTATAGAGAGTGTAAATAGAGGACTTAGCCACTTTTTCCCAAATAGTGTTCCAACTCTGGGGTGATAATAACCCTTTTCCCAAGATAGACTCCCTTTTGTACATATATGGATGTTTTATCTGTTGACTCCCCAAAGAAGAACCCAGTAATCTATATATTTCAGATATTAACCCTTTAGCTGACAACCCTCTCCTGCAAATTCTCTCAAAATCAGTTGGGAGGGAGACCCCAGAAGATCAATAGAGTGAGGAAGTGAAATGTTTGATTTGCAGATATTGGTAGAACTCTTTATTAGTAATATGATACCTGGACTTGATAACATCAAATGTGAGAAGCTCCAGCATGTCCCCGTCTATTAGGTCTGCAAACCTAAACAAGCTTTCAGAGGCCAGGGGAGTTCTACAAAATATTAGTAGAAGAGGTTTCTACTCCACTGGTAGAAGTTTTCAATCATATCTTAAAAGAAAAGGTATACCTATCAACAGGAAATACAGCCTATATTAAAGTATTACACAAGCAAGGAAGAGACTCAACCAATCCAGGGTCGTACAGACCCATATCTCTAATAAAAAAAAGATGTGAAAATAACGTCCAAAATTCTGGCTGACTGCCATAGATGTCGAAAAGGCATCTGATAATGTGAATTGGAAGTGGTTGTAGGAAGTTCTAGACAAGTTTGGCATAACAGGGGTATTTAGAAATTATCTAACGGCCCTATATAAGAACCCACAAGCCAGAATTTACACACCAGGATTTATGTCCTAACCGTTCTCTTTGGAAAAAGGTACTAGGCAGGCTTGCTCCTTTTCACCCCCGCTGTTTGACCTGACCATTGAACCCCTGGCTCGACACCTTGTTAAATCAGAAGTATTTAAAGGTATCCAAATAGGAAGTAAAGAGATTAAATTAATGTGCCTTGCTGATGACATGTTGCTTTTTCTCGCAGATCCAAAACAAGATTTAAATCAGGTGATTAACACATTGCAATATTTTGGATCCTTTTCAGGGTACAAGATAAACGTGGATAAGTGCCAATCACTATTTTTGGGATATTGTAGTGCTAGATACAGTCTTATTGAAAAATTAGGAGTACTAATACATCCCTGACATACCTGGGTTTTAAAATTGGAAAAGACCCAGGATCACTATATACCGTAAACTAAATTTCCCGCATCTGATAGACAAAATAATAAGAGAATTAGAAAAATGGAGAGAACTCCAGTTATCACTATTCGGGAGGGCACATTTATTAAAAATAATTAGCTTCTCTCGCTTTCTATATCCCATACAAACAATACCTATACTACTGAAACATTTAGATGTGCAGAGGCTACAGTCAGCATTTACATGTTTTTTGTGGCAAGGTAAAAGACCAAGAATTTCATACAAAAAATGGCCTTGTCTAAAATAGAGGGGGGAATCTCACTACCTTTGATAAGAACTTATAATCTGGCAGCATTAACGAGACTGGATTCATGGAACTAGTACTTTCTCAAATACTAAGTTGGAGAGGGAATTAGCAGCTCCAAATAACCTGCAGATGCTCTTACATTTGAGATTCGGGGAATTGCCATCTCGTATCAAACATAGTGTCCTTCTGAAAGATACCATAGGCATGTGGAAAGCTCTAAGAAAACTATATAACCTTCTGTTCCGTTTATCAAAAGTAGTCCCTCTATGGGAAGATCCTGTTTTTTTTGGGGTAAACAAAACAATCTTTTTGAACAATGGAAACAGAAAGGGATCATAAAATTAAGGGATCTACTGAATATCAATGACGGAAGTATTCTTACTTGCCAAGAATTCTCAGAGAAGTATAATATGGGAGATCATCAATATCTCCAATATTGTCAAATGATTGGTTACTGTAGCTCAGTGGTAAAGGATTTTGGGAGAGAGGAAAGGAAAGGGGATTTTGACTCCTTGATAGGAAATGGCTTAAGGCACCGTCTCACTAAGCGATCTCGGTAGCGAGATCGCTGCTGAGTCACAACTTTTGTGACGTAACAGCGATCTCACCAGCGAGATCACTGTGTGTGACAGCGATCAGCGAGCGGCCCCCCTGCCGGTATCGCTGATCGCTGGAAGAAATCTCTGTGTGACAGCTCACCAGCGATCACATAGCGACTTACTAGCGATCCTGACACCTTGATATCGGTGTCGGGATCGCTGGTAAGTCGCTTAGTGTGACGGGGCCTTTAGGTGTAGAATCTTTATCCACATTGCATCAAAAAATTCGAACACTAACTCTTTCTTTGACGACGCCAGTTATTTATCCATTGGAATAAAACACTGTCAGGATGGGATAAAGTCAAGAAAGCAATGATAAGCGAACAATGGAGAGAAATGCAGTATAAACTGATGCATAACGCTATATATGCCTGTAATTTCTCATACAAAGATGCCCCAGCACACTATTTAAGGAAATGCCCTAAATGCAATTTACTTAAAGCAAATTTATTCCATGGTATTTGGGAATGTCCATCTATCCAAGTGATTTGGGAAGAGTCCCTTTCATATATAGACAAAGTATGGAAAATTAAAATCCCCAAATCCCCCCAAGCATGTCTATTCCATTACACTGTAACAGAAGAGCAAGAAGGCAGTGACAGAACACTATCCAGATAATACATGTAGCTCTATTGGTGGTCAAAAAATGCATACTTAGAAACTGGCTGAAGAAAGAGACACCCCTTCTATCCAATATAATCAATACCCTAAAGACGTTATTTATGTACTATAAACTTGAGACAGAAAAACATAAAGAAAAGTCAAGAAATAAATTCTTTAACAAATGGAGAACTTTCATTGAGCATAGCTATACACAACTGGAAATTTCACATATGATGAAGACTTTTCATCACACCTCATGGTATAACATGGAAGAAATCAAAGGTACAATTGGTATACTAAAAATATAACGCTCAGGCACAAACATATATTTACTCTTGCACAGACCCATATGGGAAATTTTGAATAAACATACGTAAATATATAATACACATATATTTTTTTCTTTTATAAATTTTTTTTTTTCTTACTTTGCTGTTGTTATGTCAAAAAAGAAAATGATGGGAGGTTTTTGACATTTATGTATAATAATGTGGATTGATGTACCGATTGCATTAGTGTATGTCTTGAAAAACTTGTGAACATAACTTGTTTGATTTGTCCAATTTGTCTCATTATATAAAGATTATTATAAAAAAAACAAAATAAAAAACAAGCCTTCAGAGGACCACGGATGCGACATCGCATGATCCACACTATTTGGCAATAGAGGTTGAAACATGAAAGAAATCAATGGCGAATTAGGGGAGGCCAGACCAAACCTCTTCCCACAAGAAAGCCATATCTACCTCGTGAATTGCATGGGGTCTAAAAGGTCATCTGGAATTTTAATGGTCCTGTTTGACCATAATAATGAATTTGTTTTTCAACTTCTGTCCATTTATTATATGCCCATAGCAAATTCGACAAGGGATTTCTACATAGATGAGCTGCCCAATAGTATTTAATTATGTCAGGGACTGAGAGGCCCCCTTGTGATTTGTGAGAGACGAGGACACACTTAGGGTATGTGCACATGTTGCGGATTTGGCTGCGGATCCACAGCGGATTTGGCTCTGCGGATCGGCAGCAGTTTTCCATGCAGTGTACAGTACCAGGTAAACCTATGGAAAACCAAATCCGCTATGCACATGCTGCAAAAAATTCCGCACAGATTTGCTGCGGTTTATTTTCCGCAGCATGTCAATTCTTTGTGCGGAATCCACAGAGTTTTTACACCTCTTCCATTATAGGAATCCGCAGGTGTAAAAACGCAGGCGAAATCTGCACAAAATCTGCAGAAAATCCGCAGGAAATCTGCACTAAATCCGCAGGTAAAACGCAGGTCATTTTACCTGCGGATTCTGCAGATTCTGTGCAGAAAAATCTGCACAGCAATCCGCAACGTGTGCACATACCCTTAGAGATCCTATGATGCTTGTCATTCCAAATAAACCTTAACATGGCTGCTCGGAGGGATTTAAGTTCACACATGGGTACCTTGACCGGTAGGGTCTTAAAAAAATATAGTAACTTAGGAAGAAGGGACATCTTAAGTCAAGTAATGCGGCCAATTAGTGAAAGCGAGAGAGATTTCCAAGTATCTATTAGTTTCATTAGGTCACTCAAAAGTGGGGGGAAGTTAGTGCTGTATAAATTACTGTTAGAAGAAGATAGGTTAAATCCCAGATATTTCATTGCCTCAGACTTCCATCTAAATTTGAAATTTAATTTTAGATGATCCAATACATCAGGAGGGATATTCAATGGGAGGGCTTCAGTTTTTGAAGTGTTTAGTTTATACTCCGATAAGTCCCCATAGTTTTTAAGATCTTCCAACAGGTTAGACAATATAATATGAAGGTTGGTTAGGGTCAATAGAGCATCGTCTGCGAATAGGGAGATCTTAAACATTTATTCCCTAACCTCAATTCCTGATATGTTTGGCTTTTGTCTTATCATTGCCGCCAGGGGTTCGATACACAAGACAAATAATAGGGCGATAAGGGGCAGCCCTGGCAGGTACCATTTGATATCTTGAATGAAGGAGAAGTGTTGAAAGGAAGCTTATTAGAAGCCGAAGGGGAACTATACAATGCGCCAATGGCTATTAGAAAAGGGCCGAAAAGCCATAGACCTTCAATATCTGAATCAGAAAAGACCAATTAAGACTATCAAACACCTTTTTGGCATCCAGGATCAGCAAGATAGATTGCATTTTACTTTTAGTAGCCACATCTGTTAAGTCTATTGCCCTTCTAGTGTTATCTCCCCCCTGACGTTAGGGACAAAACCCACTTGATCCTTATTAACGAGTTGGGGAAGCTAAAAGCTTAGGGCCCCGTCGCACATAGTGACTCACCAGCGTTCACATCGTTGCTACATGATCGCTGGTGAGCTGCCAAACAGGCAGCTTCACCAGCAATCAGGACAGCGACACGCACGTCGCTTAGTTACTCACTGTGTACCTTAGTTACCAGCGCGCTGGGGCAGGGAGCTGGTAACCAAAGTACACATCGGATTTCTAAGCGCCGCGCAGGCTTTATTTCCCTTCCCGTAAAATTTTTGTTTGGTATAACGAAGGAATTTTTCAACTTTACGCATTGAGAGATCTTTTATTTTATTTCTAGTCGCTATAACTCTATTCAAGATCCTCACCAAGGGAGAGACCTCCAACCTATGCTCTTCCTTAATCAATTGAGAAGTTAATTTATTAAATTCAAATTTAGCATTTCTTTTCAATCTGGAACCCTCTTTGATACAATATCCGCTCATGACAGCCTTATGGGCTTACCACAGAACTGAAGGGGAAGAAACCGAACCCTCATTCAGTTGAAAGTAGTCAGTGAGATGGTTCAATAAAGTTTTCCGAATAGTCGGATCTTTAATTAAAAACTAATTAAACCGCCAGTGACACTTTCTGGTAAACGGTTGATTTAAGGTCCAACACCACAAGAGCATGATTGGTTCAGGTGATGTGTTCCATCTCTGCCTTATAGTCGATTCTATTGTGGGTATGATGAGGGGAGGAATAGAAGGAGAAGACCCTGTCCCCGGGATGAACTATTCTCCACAATTCAAAAAAGGAGTTAGCCCTAATTAATTTCCAAAAGTCTCTCACAATTCTAATTAGGTTTTGCGATGGGGATTATTATTAATAGATTGTCTATCAAATGTTTTTTGAGAAAGGGATATTAAAGTCGCCCCCCATTAGTAAAGCTGCAGAAGTTTCGGAATCAGGGAAAGGACTTTTCTCAGAAATTAATCTGACCAGAATTTGGAGCATATACAGTGGGGCAAAAAAGTATTTAGTCAGTCAGCAATAGTGCAAGTTCCACCACTTAAAAAGATGAGAGGCGTCTGTAATTTACATCATAGGTAGACCTCAACTATGGGAGACAAACTGAGAAAAAAAATCCAGAAAATCACATTGTCTGTTTTTTTTTCATTTTATTTGCATATTATGGTGGAAAATAAGTATTTGGTCAGAAACAAAATTTCATCTCAATACTTTGTGATATATCCTTTGTTGGCAATGACAGAGGTCAAACGTTTTCTGTAAGTCTTCACAAGGTTGCCACACACTGTTGTTGGTATGTTGGCCCATTCCTCCATGCAGATCTCCTCTAGAGCAGTGATGTTTTTGGCTTTTCGCTTGGCAACACGGACTTTCAACTCCCTCCAAAGGTTTTCTATAGGGTTGAGATCTGGAGACTGGCTAGGCCACTCCAGGACCTTGAAATGCTTCTTACGAAGCCACTCCTTCGCTGCCCTGGCGGTGTGCTTTGGATCATTGTCATGTTGAAAGACCCAGCCACGTTTCATATTCAATGCCCTTGCTGATGGAAGGAGGTTTGCACTCAAAATCTCACGATACATGGCCCCATTCATTCTTTCATGTACCCGGATCAGTCGTCCTGGCCCCTTTGCAGAGAAACAGCCCCAAAGCATGATGTTTCCACCACCATGCTTTACAGTAGGTATGGTGTTTGATGGATGCAACTCAGTATTCTTTTTCCTCCAAACACGACAAGTTGTGTTTCTACCAAACAGTTCCAGTTTGGTTTCATCAGACCATAGGACATTCTCCCAAAACTCCTCTGGATCATCCAAATGCTCTCTAGCAAACTTCAGACGGGCCCGGACATGTACAGGCTTAAGCAGTGGGACACGTCTGGCACTGCAGGATCTGAGTCCATGGTGGCGTATTGTGTTACTTATGGTAGGCCTTGTTACATTGGTCCCAGCTCTCTGCAGTTCATTCACTAGGTCCCCCCGCGTGGTTCTGGGATTTTTGCTCACCGTTCTTGTGATCATTCTGACCCCACGGGGTGGGATTTTGCGTGGAGCACCAGATCGAGGGAGATTATCAGTGGTCTTGTATGTCTTCCATTTTCTAATTATTGCTCCCACAGTTGATTTCTTCACTCCAAGCTGGTTGGCTATTGCAGATTCAGTCTTCCCAGCCTGGTGCAGGGCTACAATTTTGTTTCTGGTGTCCTTTGACAGCTCTTTGGTCTTCACCATAGTGGAGTTTGGAGTCAGACTGTTTGAGGGTGTGCACAGGTGTCTTTTTATACTGATAACAAGTTTAAACAGGTGCCATTACTACAGGTAATGAGTGTAGGAAAGAGGAGACTCTTAAAGAAGAAGTTACAGGTCTGTGAGAGCCAGAAATCTTGATTGCTTGTTTCTGACCAAATACTTATTTTCCACCATAATATGCAAATAAAATGAAAAAAAAACAGACAATGTGATTTTCTGGATTTTTTTTTCTCAGTTTGTCTCCCATAGTTGAGGTCTACCTATGATGTAAATTACAGACGCCTCTCATCTTTTTAAGTGGTGGAACTTGCACTATTGCTGACTGACTAAATACTTTTTTGCCCCACTGTATCTGTAGCTTTGTCGCCATAAAAAGAGGGGGGCCCAGACACATTTCTTGCACAGAGGCCCCAAGCTGTCAGTGTCCGCCCTTGCCAAGACCTGTTAATCCAGGGTAGCAGGTGGGGAGAAGCCACTGGGGACCTGCCTGTCTGACTACTCACCAGCGTGGCTTGGTCCCTGGCAGCTATTAAGAGTATGATGTTCTCTAAAACTCCACAGTGTTTCATAGTCAAACATGCCTGGAAAAGATCACACAACTAGTGCTTAATTCATGCTGCCCACGGATTGCGAAGCATGTATCAAGTGTCACGTTCACCTTAAATGTCCAGTACCTACCTACACACTCTTTCTTTCTGAGCAGTTCCAGAGGGCAACCAGTATTGCTGATGCATATATTCTGAAACTCCAAATAGTAGCCACCTCTGTCTAGTGACATTACAGGTCTGATACTGCAAATGATGGCAAGGCTGCCTTATTTAGCAGCATCAGAAGCGTGTTGATGCTGATGGCCTGATCTGTCACTCGCATAGAAGTGCCCACCTACCTATCAACCCAGAAGTTGAGAGGCTAAACAGTTGAGGGGCTCCTGCTTGAGAAGATGAAAATGACCATTTAAGACAGATTCAATAAGTTTACCACTAAGAATATACTATGTAAGAACCAGGTATTGAAATTTAGCATTTTCCAGTAAATGAAACACTAAGAAGAAGTAAAAATAACTGTTTACTCTTAGTTTAGCCACATTACTTTAAAGTTCCTTTCTTCACTATCAAAAAATCTCATGAACCCAAGGGCTGTTTGACTCACTTCTATTTACAGAACTGCTAGACCACAGGATATTTTGGAGCCTGAACTGATTGCTTAAGGTTATGTCACTTTTTCGTTTGGGAGACAGAATAACTCCACCTTAACCTCAATTATTTCTTTAGCTTAGACCGCTCTTCTGCTTAAATTTCAGCAGAGAGTAGAATGAAGTTGTCCAGGAGAGCCAAAGGCTTTTCTTTTCATGATGACAACTTCATTCCTTGACACTGCTCTACTGAAATAGCAGTTGGCACCAGAAGGAAAAAGAAAGTCATAAACCCAAGCTGAACCATGTTTTCCATTTTCATCTTCCCACATCCAAGACCTCAAGTAAACACTCAAGCCTTCAGGCTGATACACAGATACAGTAACTGGTACACTCAAGAAGTTGAAGTTTTGTTAATGATCTTCAGTCCACTGTATTTCCCTTGAATTGTAGGGTCATCTACAGTTTATAAACCAATTAAACCATTAACACAGTCCATGTATCGCCTAATCATTAGTGATGAGCGAGTATACTAGTTGCTCACGTTTTCCCGAGCATGCTCGGGTGTCCTCTGAGTATTTTGGCATGCTGGGAGCTTTAATTTTCGTCGTCTCAGCTGCATGATTTGCGGCTGCTTGACAGGCTGAATACATGTGAGAAATGCCTGTTTGTTAGGGAATTCCCATATGTATTCAGGTTGTCTAGCAGCTGTAAATCAAGCAGCTACTTCGACAAAAACTAAATCTCCGAGCACGCCAAAATACTCGATCGACCAAGCATTCTCGGGAAAACCCGGGCAACGGATATACTCGCTCATCACTACTAATCATATTTGTGCCTAATGGGGTGCATGTTCTCATTTTGGTTTCTTAATCTCTACTATACAGTTTATATTGTATCCTCAGTTTTGTTGCAACAGTTTTTTTGTGCATATCGATTATTGGCTTTAGGTATTCCTAAACTTTAGACTGAACTATAAATGTTTAGGTTTCTTGAACACGTTCATGTTAATAAATTTCAAGATCCTGCTCACCATTTTCCCAATCATCATAACATAGGGTCCGAGGTACTTGTTCACACCAAAGATGTCTAGCAGACGAATATACCAGTAGATAATGTTAACACAGTAAATCACTCTTCCATAGCTGCTGAAGGGCTGCTCTTGTAAGCGAAATATCATCCCAATGGAGAAAAGCAGTATGGAGATGAGGTCTGTCACATTCCAGTATTCTTGCGACCAGACTTTAAACTTCTGTAACAACTTTCCAGGTTCTGACATCAAGATCTGTAATGTATAAAGACATCAGCAACATGTAAAACAAAATATTTATTTTTTTGTCAGATGTAGATATTACATGTATTAGCATTCATATCTGTTTCTGAAGACATGGGGGAGAGCTTTCTAAACCAGTTCAAAGGAAAAGTGGAGAAGTTGCCAAAAGCAACCAAATTTATTTGCATAGTTAAGGTGCTATCTTTTGCACAAATGGTAAAGTTAGGCCTAACAGTTCCCTTCCCCCCTTCCCAACTCTGTCCATTTCTATCATTGTAGAGTAATGAGAAGCTACTCCATCTGACAGCAGCATAAGTAAGAGCAGAAGCCTCATTTCTAATGCTGGGTCACTTTCTGGGCTTCTTACTGTAGTTTTGATAAAACCTCTAACACATAGCTAAAACATGCAGTTTTACTAGCACAGTATGCAGTTCTCTTCCTCAATTGTCAAGACTATGTCCTACGTGTGGAAATGATAATTTTTTCTGCTGTATGTTTTTTGTATGTTTATTACTAATGTTTTTACCAAAATATGCAATACTATTTATTGCGCTTTTGTTGTTTTTAGATGCATTTTTGGTGTGCAGCATGGATGAATACATTTTTATTTTGAAGAAACACTGCTATTCCACACTTAAAAATGCTAATGCGATTTTACATGTGTTCTTTCAGATTCTCTCAGAAGTCTACAGGAAAAAAATGCACCAAGAAATGAACAGTTCCACAGCATCTTTAAATGTACAGTGGATATGAATTTTTCCTAAAATCAAATCCATTTTGTTTGAACTGTTAGATACAGCAGATTTTTCCTTTCACCCATGACAGCTCTATACAAGAGAGTGAATTTGCCTATCAAATGACAGGAAAACGACAGAATAAAAGGGTGGAGTCTCTCTCCCTTCTTCAGTTGGTTTCCTGTCCTTGAGGAGAACCTACATCTGAAGAATCCGATGCTTAATGAAGACAGAAGAAAGCTTACCCAGGCCTGCCCCAGTCGCCTGGAAGAGGTGCTCTGTGTTTGCAGCTGTGATGCGGAGGTCCTGAAGGCACAGCAAGTCCAGTAGAGGCTTGTGTTGGCGTGCGGATGTGATGGCATTTTCACGTGTCTGCCGGCCGGGGCATTGTCCCAGGTTGGCATATGCAGGGGGCACACTAGGAGAGATATGCCCTGATGACAAGCGCACTTGTGACTTCTGATCAAGAAGTGTTGATTCACTTCTTGGGGGTCTGGAGGACATGTTACCGTGGAGGGAGACACTGATCCTGGCTCATCCTACATTTAATTAGCATTGAGACTGCCAGAGAGTGGTTTTGGCTTTGGCTCTCCCTCCAGTGTGGCAATGGAGCAACAGGAGCAGCACCACCACCAGCACCACTACCACCAGAAGTAGCAGTGTCTGTGTAGCAGTGGCAATTGCTGATGATAGAAGGAACATCAGAAGTGACAGTAAGACCAGCCAGGAGATTAACATCACTAACAGAGTGGACCTGAACCTGATGACCTACCTCTTCCGACAAGCCTACAACCTGCAGTAATCACCGATCCACCAAACCACTGCATAACCAGCTCTACCCTCACCTACTGACCCCTCACCCATCCCTTGTAGATTGTGAGTCCTCACAAGCAAGGTCCTCTCTCCTCTACCAGTCATGACTTGTATTGTTTGATTACTGTGCTTGTTTTTAATTATGTATACCCCTCCTCACATGTAAAGCGTCATGGAATAAATGGCGCTATATTAATAATAATAATAATAATAAGTACCTATACGTACCTTACGTAATAAGTGCCTATAAGTACCTTGGTGTGATCCTCAATAATAAGCTTGACTGGGCCCATCACTTGGACGCAGTGTACAGGAAGGGCCAAAGCAGGCTTTATCTGCTCAGAAGGCTGAGAGCCTTCGGAGTTAGAGGGGCACTCCTTGCATCCTTCTTCAATTCTGTTGTGGCATCAGTCATCTTCTTTGGTGTGGCGTGCTGGGGTAGTGGCATATCAACCAGGGACAGGAATAGGCTGGACAAACTGATTAGAAGGGCCAGCTCTGTCCTGGGATGCCCCCTTGATCTAGTTCAGGAAGTAGGCGACAGGAGGATACTGGCCAAGGTGAGCTACATGGTGCAGAATGATTCCCATCCCATGCATGAGACCGTGACAAAGATGCGCAGTACTGTCAATGACCGGCTACTTCATCCTAAATGTGAGAGGGAGCGCTATCGAAAGTCCTTCCTTCCTGCTGCAGTTAGGCTGTATAACCAGCACTGTCCAAAACGGAGAACGACCCAGAGAACTGATAGATCCAAAGTTGTGACAGTCCGGTTACATTTTTTTTTTTTGTTTGTATATGTACCTACCTACTGTCAATGTAATGCCTTTATGCATCTGTATCTGTACTTGTTCCTGCCTTGCTGCTGTAATGCTCTGAATTTCCCCATGGTGGGACGATTAAAGGATTAAAGGATTATCTTAAATAATAATATTAGGAATGTATCCACGGCCTCCAGAGGAGATCACTCGGGTGATATGATTCCGCCTCAAATCCTGTATCCTTGATAGCCGCTGAGTGTTGAGAGATCTTCATGAAAGTTGACCTTTGTAATAGGTTTTTTCTTTGTTGTTTAATTGTTAGGAGAGACCAAGGAAATGCATTGCAAAGCTCAAACATAAAGAGTGTGCGCTTTGTAGTGAATGGTTTCCAGTGAATCAGAAGATCCAGGCTGTAAGGGAGGGACAGGACTGTATTTGTGACCTGTATTCCGGTGGCAGCTGCGGCCAGCCCTTCCCCTTACAAGAAACAATACTATGCTTCTCAGCATACCTCCATCTCCGGATTCATCTTCACGCAGGCACTTCCCTGGCCACAATGGTCACTCTTCTAGGGGACCCCCATCAATGGAGACACAGTTCGAGACAACTTTAACACTTTCTTTACTTAGGATTTCGCACGTTACATCCACAGTTGGTACATCATAATATTTGCTTGCTTCCTGATCTTTCCCTTGCTTGTTGTCACTTCTTTGCAGTACGTGCCCGGACCAGACCATACTAGACTGTTTCCCAGTTCCTTCCAGGTCTGACCTCACTATAGTGACATTTCCTTTATCCTGTTTCACCCCAGACACAAATTCATCAATCACTATGCTTGGTGACCCTCGGTGAAGCATCCGACCCGTGTGTACCGATCTCGTCGAAGCTCCAACTCCTTTCATCTCTTTAGTCCAGCCAACTTTTGCCCTAAAAGCAATGGCCCAGGCAGTAAGACACCACATCTTCCTTTTCCTGTTCTGACCCACTGCTAAGACCTGCAGAGGCTGTGGGTAACATGGGCAATAACGACTTAACGTTACGTGACTACCAAGTGTCGGGGCCTATAACCCATGTGGACACTTGGGCGCCCTGGCCCCATCTGACCAAACCACCCTTCAGCACTAACCTTAACTCTCAACAGCCCCTCCTATAATTAACATTCTATGAACCTCCTATCAGATCCCACTAGTGTACCCCCATCTAGTGGCCTGCAACATAATTACAACTACCCGGTCTATGGGGGAACTATGTACTAAGTGTGCCCTCCTCTAATGTCCCAAGAAGGCATGAACTAACTTTCGCTGACTGTATATACACAAAGAACACATAACAGATATGCAATATTATCATAAGGGAACAGTAGGAAATATATACAGTTTTCTACATAATGGTAACACATTCAAGTGGCAATACCATAAGCAATGAACGGTAATACATAATTATAAATGTAGCAGTACCGCAGGCAATAATCATAAAAACACGTCTGTAAACATTAAGAACTGGAAGACAATCAGAGGGGAAGGCAGGAATGAAAGACATATCCTACCCCCTTACAAGGCCCTCATTCAAAAAGAGTGGAAAAGGCTATCCAACTGAATAGCCAGCTGAGGGATAAAGTGGCAAGAGAAAACATCCTGGCTACTATCCCATTAATGAAGGGAGTAGCGGCATTATTAACGGATGCATCTGCAAATTCGGTGAGATTGGCAGCCAGGTCAGCTGTTCTTTCCAAGCAGCATGCAGATCAAACTGTGTTCAATCCCATGTGATGGGGAGTATTTTTTTGGACCTATGCTGGTTGACATCCTGGACATAGATGGAGATATCAAGAAGAGGTTTCTTAATTTGTCCATCCCTGCGTACAGGAGGTTCCTACGGAGGAGAAGATATGGCTGGAAGAGACCTTGTAGAGAACAAGAGAACTGGGAAGACCTGTGAATTGAAAACATAGGATTTATGTTTGGGGTCCCTCATCCAAATGACACCATTCCTTGGGTAGCGGGAAAGCTTTCCTTTTTCTTCCCTGCCTTGGCAAGAATCTTGCCAAATGGCAGGATGCTCAAAAATAGTGGAGTTCATCCTGAGATTGGCGTTTCAGACGTTGTGGTAACCACTCCTTGGAGATCTCTGGAGGAACAGTTAGCCCTGCAAATAGAAATCCTGGAACTTGTTCAAAAACGAGTTCTCATAGAAATTCCAGTAGAGGAAGAAAAAGATTTAAATTCTGCCATTTTCTTGATAAGGAAGTCGAACGGCACCTTCAAGATTATCATCAATCTGAAGAATCTATGCAAGCTCCTGAAAACCTGATCTTTCAAGATGGAGTCCATAAAATCAACTATAAAGCTTCTGTTTCTAGGATGTTATATGGTCTTTTTGGATATAAAGGAAGCATACTATCATGTCATGATTTATACAAAGGGTCAGAAGTTCCTAAAAGTGTCTCTTCCCACAAATGGAAGGGTCAGGTATTTTAAATTCAGGGCCTTGCTCTTTGGTGTATCTATGGCCTGAGGTTATTAGAGAAAATTATGGCAGAAATGACAGCTTACCTTTGGGTGGAAAAAAATACCCTAGGCATACCATATTTAGATAGTTTTCTGATTGTGGGAAGACCGATTGAATATTGCAACTCCCAGTTAGCAGGTATCAGTACCACCGAGACTGAATTGGACTGGTTTCTGAACCTGAAAAAGTCAAGGCTAGTTTCCTTGAGCATCCAGACCTTTTTGGGCCTTCACTTAGACTCAGCAAGCCCAAGCTGTTATATTCCATAGGAAAAAAAGGGGAAGATCTCATACCAGGTATCAGAAGTGATACAAAACCCTATGAT
Organism: Dendrobates tinctorius; assembly: GCF_039654945.1. Taxonomy (NCBI): domain Eukaryota; kingdom Metazoa; phylum Chordata; class Amphibia; order Anura; family Dendrobatidae; genus Dendrobates; species Dendrobates tinctorius. The sequence goes on from NW_027361802.1 coordinate 11,526,936, forward strand.
GACTCTCAGGAAGGCCATGTCAATGCTGGGGACTCTGACATCTTGTATCCCAACAGTGCTATGGGCTCAGTTGCATACCAGAAGGTTACAGAAAGCTATCCTGACAAGCAAAAGTGCGCTGAGCGTGTGTTTAGAAAGATTAACTCTTTCTTCAGCTGCGATCAGATCCATCATTTGATGGGGAGCGCTTTCTTGAAACCTTCTAGTCCAAGGTGATTGGACAAGGGAAGAAAGGTTTAGTTCCTGCAACCTGAAAGAGCTATGGGCAGTGAAGTATGTGGTGGAGAAGTTTTTCTCATCTTTACAGGGCCGGCATGTACGTATTCTGTCGGACAACCAAACAACGGTAGCTTTTATCAGTCATCAGGGAGGAACAAGATTTGACTTTGTAATAGCAGTAGACAACCAAAATTTTCCGACAGCAGAAACCCATCAATCTTCGTTAACAGCACTGCACATAAGATGGAAAGAAAATGACAGAACAGACTTGCAAAGTCGCAATTGGTTGAGACAGGAGAATCGGCCCTGATTCCATCAGTTTTCAACAGATAGTTAATTTATGGGGTCTTCCAGATATGCACCTGTTCACAAACAATCAGAACAGGAAATTAAAGAAATGCAGCTTGTTGGATTCCAGAGAAAATCCACAAATGGTAGATGCCTGTCAAGTAAGACAAGACTTCAATCTAGCCTATGCCATTCTGCCAGTGATGTTAATTCCAGTGGTGCTGAAGAAGATCAGAAAGGATAGGGCGACAGTGATCCTGATAGCTCTGTACTGGAGCAAAAGACCATGGTTTTCATGGATGAGGTTAATGTCGGTCACCGATCCATGGGTCCTGCCAGAGATCCCTAATCTACTCATCCAAGGTCCAGTTTGGCATCCCCTGGCAACTTGTCTTCACTTGACAGCATGGAACTTGACAGGTCACATATAAAACAGTGAGGGTTATCTCCATGTCTGCTTTCCACCTTAATTCAGAGTAGAAAAGCTGTAAGGCCAGGGTCACACTTGCGTGTGGAATGCGAGAAACTCGCGCAAGTCTCTCGCATCAACACCCGGCACTGCCGCCGGCGGTTTGGACCGGAGCACTCAGCTGCATAGAAATACATGCAGCCGCACACTCCGGTCCCAAGTGAAGGCGGCAGTGCCGGAGAATTTATGCAAGAGACTCGCGCGAGTTTCTCGCATTCCACACACAAGTGTGTCCCCGGCCTAAGGGCCCTGTCACACATAGCGATCTCGCTAGCGAGATCGCTGCTGAGTCACAAGTTTTGTGACGTAACAGCGATCTCACCAGCGAGATTGCTGTGTATGACAGCGATCAGCGACCGGCCCCCCTGCAGGTATCGCTGATCACTGTAGGAAAGCCCTGGACATTTTTTTGGTCGCTGGTTTCCCGCTGCCCAGCACGCATCGCTGCGTGTGACAGGCGGGAGACCAGCGATCAGCTGGTAACTAAGGTAAATGCAGGGTTTCTAAGCACTGCGATGTGCTTAGAAACCCGATGTGTACCTTAGTTACCAGCTCCCTGCATCAGCGCGCTGGTAACTAAAGTACACAGCGATGCCGCGCTCGGCGTCGCTGGTCCTGATCGCTGGTGAAGCTGTCTGTTTGACAGCTCACCAGCGATCATGTAGCGACTCACCAGCGATTCTGACACATTGATATCGTTGTCGGGATCGCTGGTGAGTCGCTATGTGTGACGGGGCCTTAAGGGTATGTTCCCACTATCAGGAAGTGGCAGCTCTTTGTACACATTGTATTTTTGCTAAGTCCAAAACTCTGCGTTCCAATCATGCAAGTAAATCCGCATGTATTCACTGAATCATGCGGATTTACTGCATCCAAACACATTCTTTTGCTGAAATTTCTGTTGCAGAGACTAACGTCAGTTTCTGTGGGTGATCCACAGGTGTACATACATGCATAGTGTACATTGGATTTCTAGAAATCCCATCCACTATGCTGTAACATCTGGCCGCTGCGTTTTTAATGCTGCATAAATACAGTGTCAAAACCATAGCAATTACTGATCTGGGGCACGTACCCTTACAACAAAAATATATGATAAAACCTGGGAGAATTTCCTAACCAGTTCGGTGCAAAACTAGGAGATGAAGTCACAGTCAACCCTATCCTAGAGTTTTTTCCAAAAGGGGTTACAGCACAGGTTAAATCGGAATATTCAGGAGAGTAGTGGCAACAAAATAAAAGCAAAAACTAGGAACTTTTGACTTGGTGACAAATCCACTTTAAACATTAGCAAGAAGATAAATAATGTTGAATAATTAATAATAATTTTAATTTTGTAGCACTAACATATTAGTTCAAGGCCATTCCATAGTTATGGGTGTTACATTTACACAGCTTAAAATGTATCAATAAATTATAAGGAAATATACTACATTTGTTTTTTATGGTAGAAACAGATATGTCTTAATACGGTATATATTTTCAACTTACATGGTGAAATTGCACTTTCTATTTAATTATCAGTGATTTTTTTTTTAAACTGGGTGTTACTGGTGTTACCAAATCACTAGTTTGGATGGAATGGCCCTTCAGTAGTTTTCATTGTGGCACCATCATGATTATCATTTTATCTAGATGTGAGGGCACAGATCCTACGTGATTAGTAATCTAATCCTAATCTGGTTAGTTGTACAGTATGAGTCACTGGCGAACACAGACAGAAAAGGGCCCCTGTGCAAGAATGCGTGCCCCCTCACATCTTGAGCCCCTAGGTGGGAGCATAGGTTCACCAAGGATATATCCAACCCTGGCATGATTTGTCACAGAAATATGCTCTTTCTCTTCCTCATGCCACATGCAGTTTCTCCCCCCATTAAAATGTTTTACAGACAGAAAAATCAGGAAACGAAACCCTTTGTGCTGCTACCTGACTTTGGATGAGCAATGCACCCAGAATTTTTACTTTGACTAATATAAATAAGATAAATCTAGTCCTTTGTTACTATCAGTAAGAAAAGGTAAAGCGTTTAACCTTCACTGACCAACAAGATGATGAAACCACCTGCCCAATATTGTGTAAGACCTCCAATCAGACCAGATGACCTATTGTTTGCTCCCCCTGAGCATCTATGACCCTGTTACCAGTTTTGTTACATATTAACTACCAGAAAAATGCTACAAAATCACAATTTATTCCTTTTCTGAGTCACTCCGTTCCTTACTCCTGCCCATTTATCCTGTTTCTAACACATCAACTGACTGGTCACTTTCTGCCTAACACATCCACCCCTTGACGGATGCTCTCATAATGGAATCAATAATATCAGCTTCACCTCATTATTGTTCCTGCTATTTCCTTGGCAGTAAAAGTAGTGCCTCAGAAAGAGAGGCGATGTCACAGGTGAAAGCTAACAGATATAAGCTTGATGATGAGACCACAAAGGGTTTTAGACTTGTAAATTTAGTTTCTGGGCCTGCATTTGCCACATTGTTCCAGTGATGACTCATGATGGAGGTATGTTTCCTTTGAAGCTCCCCAGTGGGTAATTATCTATTACCAGGGCGTATGAGGCCCGGTGGGCAGAGGGGCCTGGACCAGGTTTCCTTTCTTATGCTCACCGGGCACCAGCGACAGGTTTCAGTCTGCTCAGTAACTGAATCTGCATCCTGAAACACACGTTCAGTTAAAATCTATGTTGCCATGTGGGAAGACTTCCCGCACGGCAACAGTTAACAGCTGCCAGACAATTACAAGCCAGCAGCTGACATCAGCCCACAGGTCGCCGGCGTATGACATCACTGCTGTACACCAACAAGTTTGTGCCTAATATGAATCAAGGAGAGTACACTGCTTGACCTTGGCCAGGTAAGGAGAAATTTTTTTTTTGTAAAGCCGTAGTATGGGGGCACTATGGAGAGACATGGGAGCAGGATGCAGAGACATAGGGACACTGTGGAGAGACATAGGGGCAGGATGGAGAGACATGGTGACAGAATGGAGAGACATGGGGGCAGTATGGAGAAACATGGGGGCAGTATGGAGAGACATGGGGCAGTGTGGAGAGACATGGGGGCAGTATGAAGAGACATGGGGGCAGTATGAAGAGACATGGGGGCAGTATGAAGAGACATGGGGCCAAGATGGAGAGACATGGGGGCAAGGTGGAGAGACATGGGGGCAAGGTGGAGAGGCATGGGGCCTGGATGGATAGACATGAGAGCAGGGTGGAGACAAATTGGGGCAGGTTGGAGAGACATGGAGCACAAAAGGAGAGCCATGGGTCCAGGATGGAGAGACATGGGAGATGTGTGGAGGGACATGGGGGCAGTGTGGAGAGACAAAGGGAAGTGTGGAGAGACTTGGAGGCAGAACGGAGAGACATGGGGGCTGTATGGAGAGTCATGGAGGCAGTATGGAGAGACATGTGGGCAGGATGGAGAGACATGGGGCTAGTATGGAGAGTCATGCGGGCCAGGAATGAGATACTTCGGGTCCAGAATGGAGTACATATGGTAGCAGGATATGTGACATTATTACTGTAGGGGCTAATTATGGGATATTATTACTGCTGTGATATATTTTATTTTTGAGGATACTGTTTTCAGTTGGGGGGTGGCAGGTCCTGTTTCTGTGCAGGGCCACAGGGTTGCTTTTTTTCTTCATCTGGCGTAGTGTAGAAATTGGGGAAAAATTGGGGAATGTGCTCTAGATAACTGTGCTATTTTCTGCAGAGACAAGTCCTAGCTGGAAAAAGTGATTGCGGCCTGTGCTGGATGACGATGAAGGACTTCAACTAGAGATGTCACTGGTGAGTCAATGTGTTTCCTGTACACTGACACTATATACAGATATACAGAATTACTGTATATAAAGTCACTGATGGTCACTGTATTACCTGTACACTAACACTATATGCAGAGCTCCTGTGTATAAAGTCACTGGTGATCACTGTATTACCTGTACACTAACACTATATACAGAGCACCTGTGTATAATGTCACTAGTGAATCCCTGTATCACCTGCACACTGACACTATATACAGAGCTCCTGTGTATAATGTCATCGGTGATCACTGTATTATTTGTACACTGTCACTATATACAGAGCTCCTGTGTATAATTTCATCAGTGATCACTGTATTATTTGTACACTCTCACTATATGCAGAACTCCTGTCTACAATGTCACCAGTGATCACTATATTACCTATACACTGACACTATATACAGAGCTCCTGTGTATAATATCACCAGTGATCCCTGTATTACCTGTACACTCACACTATATACAGATCTCCTGAGTAAAAATTCACTGACACTCCTGACACTATACACTGTGTACTATGTACAAAGCTCCTGTGTATAATGGCACTTATGATAATATAAGTATTGTGTTTTTTTTTATAAATAATCAGTATTGTAGTATTTGGCCACTATGTGGTGGTAATATGTGGTCTGGTCATTGTGTGGTGGTATTTGTTCCTCGTATGTGGTGGTAATATATGGTCTGTTCATAGCGTAGTGATATTTGTTCCTTGTATGTGGTATTCTTCAGTAGCTATGTGGTTGTAATATGTGGTGCAGCCATGGTGTGGCAGTATTTGTCACCTGTATGTGGTATTATTCGGTCACTATATGGTAGTACTATGTGGTCTGGTCATGGTGTGGCAGTATTTGTCCCTTGTATGTGGTATTATTGTTCATTTTAAAAAATGTGTGTGACACATTCCCTTAAAGAAACACAAATAAAAATATACCTAAAAAGAGTACAGGATATTTTAACAAATGTTTAGTAGGTTAGAGTTAAGTAGGGCCCAGTGAAAAGAATCTACCTTGTCGGGGTCGAGGCATAAAACCATTTTTTTTTAGCCAAAACAAAAACTGCTGACTATGTATGTGATCTGGTGTTATATGGGTACTTACATTGTGTGATTGGTGAGATGTACAGTATTCCTATAAGTGGGCAGTGTGTCTGTGGAAGATTTGAGAGTTGGAGACGGAGCTGGGCGGAGTCTCAAGGGGACCCAAAGATTTTTACCAATATGGGGCTCCAAAATTCCTGGTGGTAGCCCTGTCTACTACAGACAAGAAGCCAGAGTTGTGAGTGTCAAAACTTTTGTTAATGTCATATGTTATGTTAATGTTGCGGAGGTTTTCAGAGACAAGGGCAGGGAGTCACCAAATGGACATTTGTGCTTCAAGGGTTTTAACATCATAATGACCACGGCCCAATGTTTGCTTTTAATGCCCCAAATTAGGTGGTAATGTCACAGAGAGAGATGGGTGAAGCCGAACAGTAAAGTTCAGGGTCCGTACCGAACAACTATTGTTTGGGCACAGACCCCTAACACGGACTTCACCAGGAAGTTTTCACGGTTATGGTTTGTGGAACCACTGTGCCATGGACCATGGAGGGGCGTGACTAAGCAATCACCTGACTATTCACTAGAGCCTGGTGAAGGTTAGACTTGGTTCCCGATGAACGCCAGGTGCCACACCATGGCACACCAACAGTCGCGAAGCAGTTGGACTCGAAGGACAGACTGGATGGAGCAATAGGCAGAGCTTGTATCAGAGTGCAGCTGACCAAGTTCATATCAGAGTGCAGCAGACAGAGTTTGTGTCAGAGACAGAGTTTGTGTCAGAGTGCAGCAAGCAAGTTTTGCTTCAGAGTGCAGCAAGCAAGATTTGCTTCAGAGAGCAGCAAGCGGAATTTGCTTCAGAAGGCAGCAGGCAGGATTTGCTGCCGAGTGCAGGAAGTGAGATTTGCTTCAGAGTGCAGCAGGTAGGATTTGCTTCCGAGTGCAACAAGCAGGACTTGTACTTGAAGTACAACAGGCAGGATTTGTACTTAGTGTACTATAGGCAGGACTTTCACTGGTATGCGACCTTACACAACATAGACTGAAACAGGAAGGTTGCTCAGGCACCTCCCCAGTTGATAGGAAGCAATATGTACATAATGCCTCAAAACCATTGGCTGAGGAGGAAATAGGAAGTGCACGCACTGGCCCTTTTAAGAGGGGAGGAGCGCACGCGTGAATTCCCTTAGAACATGGCCAGAGCCCCATTGCTGCTGGGAGCATGCGGAGCATGAGGAAGAGAGGAACCAACTGCAGTGTGGGTGAGTGAACTGACATACCATGAACCCAGCATGGTGCTAACAGTACCCCCCCTTTACGCCTCCTCTCCAGGTCATCGAGGAAGTTCCAGAGAAGAATCGGAGAGTGAATATTCTCCTTGGGATCCCAGGACCTCTCTTCAGGACGAAATCCCTTCTAGTCAATGAAGAAGAAGGTCTTGCCTCTCACCGTCTTCAAGGCCAAGATGTTCTCCACTTCAAAAACATCATCCGAGGTTGTTGGCATGGACGTGGTACTGAGTTCCTTGAAGAAGTGACTCAGGATGACTGGCTTCAGTAGGGATACATGAAAGGAATTTGGAATCTGCAGAGAAGGAGGCAACTTCAATTTCTAGGAGACCTCGTTGATTCGCTTCAACACCTCGAAAGGCCTGATAAAACGAGGACAAAACTTCTAAGAGGGGATCTTCAGTCGGACGTACCTGGACGAAAGCCATACCTAGTCTCCAGAATGGAAGCATGGAGGATTCAGGCATCTCTTGTCTGCATGTCTCTTCATACGAATCGAGAATGATTCTAACGTGACTCTGGTGTCCTCCCACAACTTCACAAAATCCTTGGAAAGGACATCTGCCACAGGGACGTCAGAAAAAAACATCACCGGAAGGAGAACCTCGTGTTTTGCTGACCGAACACAATGTAGAATGACGAATCTCCCGAGGCTTCACCAACGTGAGTGTTGTACGAGAACTCAGCCCAGGGAAGTAATTTCACCCAATCATTATGGTGGGCATTGACAAAGTGGCGCAGGTAGCTGCCCAGGACCCGGCTGACAAGAGTGATAGACCGAGGAGAGATCCAAGGCGATATCCAGATGTTTACAGAGCGCTCGCCATAATCAGATAGTAAATTGCAAACCTGGATCGGATATGATGTGGTGAGGAAATACATGCAGGTGGAAAATATGCTTGATGAAGCAGTCAGTCAATTCAGAAGCAGACAGGAGAGCAGACAATGGGATAGAATGTGCTATTTTAGAGAAGCGATCCACAACTACCCAGATGATAGTGCAACCCTCAGAAACTGGCAAATCCGTAATGAAGTCGATTGCTCTGTGCTGCCAAGGAACGGATGGTATGGGTAATGGCAGGAGAGAACCAGTAAAAAGTCATCTAGGAACTTTATTGCAGGCACAAGTCAGACAGGTAGCCATATAAGAATAGAACTTCCTCCTCATGGATGGCTACCAGTAATGACGAGAGAACAATTGTAATGTCTTCCTTTGTCCTGCGTGACCAATCACCTTGGACAAGTGACCGCAAGATAAAACTCGCTCCATCTCAGATTTACCCACAAGGGTCTTTCCTGGAGGTATTCGCGACAGGCAGACAGGAGCGACCATAACCATCTTGGAGGATTCGATGATAAATTGAGGATCCTCATACTGGTCCCCAGACAGAAATGAGCGAGAGAGCATCAGCTCTGACATTATTGTCACTGTACCTGAAATGCAAAAGAAAGTTAAAGCAGGCAAAAAACAAAGACCACCTGGCTTGGTGAGGATTAACTCTGAGCGGACTGGAGATATGCCAGGTTCTTATGGTCTGTGTAGATCACTACTGGATAAACTGTGCCCTCCAGTAGGTATTGCCACTCATCCAAAGCCATCTTAAAGGCGAGCAATTCCCGTTCCCCGATGGAGTAGTTACGCTCTGGAGCGGAGAAGGCCTTGGAGAAGAAGCCGCAGGACATGTGGTGACCCGAGGAAGACTTCTGAATAAGCACATCTCCGACCCCTAATGAGGATGCGTCCACCTCAAGGAAGAACTGTTTATTCAGATCCCGACAATGCAGAACATGTGCAGTGGAGAAGAACCATTTGAGACAGTGGAAGGCCTCTGGGGGAACAGTTTCTTGGATCGGTTCCCTTTCGCCTCATGGCAGAGATTTGAGCTGTCAGAGTGGAGAAGTGTGGAATAAATTGCCGATAATAATTAGCAAAGCCAAGGAATCTTTGGATTGCTTTGACTCCCACGGGCAGCGGCCATTTAAGGATGGAAGGGACCTCCTCAGGATCCATCCTGGTCCGGTATCTGAAACAATGTATCCCAAGAAAGGAAGAGAGGACTGTTCGAAAATGCACTTCTCAAACTTGACGTAGAGTCGATTCTCCCTTAGACGCTGGAGAACTTGCCGAATTGAACGTCTGTGGGAGGCCAGATCCAGGGAAAATACCAGAATATCGCCCAGTTACACCACAACGCAGGTATAAAGCCGGTTCTGGAAGATATCGTTGACAAACTCTTGGAAAACGTCCAGTGCATTACTGAGACCGTAGGACTTCACTCGGCATTCATAGTGTCCATCCCTGGTGTCGAAAGCTGTCTTCCATTCGTCTCCCCGGCGAAAGCGGATTAGATTGTAGGTGCCTCTTAAATCTAATTTGTTGAAGATCCTGGCACCTTTTAATCAGTCAAACAACTCAGGAATCAGTGTGATAGGATATTTACTGTATGTTTCACCGTGATCTGGTTGAGACCTCGATAGTCAATGCAGGGTCGTAGAGATCTGTCCTTCTTTTTGACGAAGAAAAACTCAGCCCCAGCAGGAGAGGAGGATTTATGCTTGAACCCCCTAGCCAAATTCTCCTGGATGTAGTCCGACATAGCTTGAGTCTTAGCTGGGGATAGAGCATAAATTCGACCTCTAGGGGGCGTAGACCTGGGAATCAAGTTGATAGGTTAGTCATACGGCCTGTGGGGTGGCAAAGTCTCTGCCTCCTTCTTGTCAAATACCTCAGTGAAGGACCAATAAGCAGACGGCAAACCGGGCAGCGATGCCAGACTAGATGGGGCCTTAGCCGAGCGTACGGGAGTCAGACATCACCCTCGACAGAAGTGTACCCAGCGGAGCAACTCTCCAGTTCTCCAGTCCAACACATGTCCATGTTGATGCAGCCATGATAGGCCCAAGAGAAAGGCGTGACACATGTTGGAGAGGACATAGAAGACCATTTTCTCCATATGGAGCATCCCAATACGGACATCAAGCGGCTCAGTAGCCAAACGAACCATCTCCCAAAGAGTTCTCACATCGACAGATGTTATTCCCCGGGGGTTCTGAAGTGGATGAACTGGGATTTGGAACCGATCCACTACAGCCTGAGGGATGAAACTTCCGGCTGCCCCGAAATCCAAATATGCTGACTCAACAAACTGGGATTCACAGGTTGTCACGGTCACACTAAGAATCAAGGGTTGAGAGACGTCCTTTCCATTTACAGATTCAAACAAAAAAGGAAGCACACTGTAGCGCCATAGCATGCAAACATAAAATATGAAAAATGAATTGCATTACTGCATTAGAAATATGAAAACTTAAGAAAGCTTAGCGCATAAAATGGCCAATTTATGTGTACCTGGAAGCCACGGTAAGGCATTTCTCTTATTCCAGGACCCTAATCTAATGCCAATCCTCACTTAGACTAAAGTATTCATCTGTATGGGAACCTATGTAAATCCTCTCCTTAGAATGAAATCTATATCTCTGTGGAGGGGAGTTGGCCCTGCTGTGATTAAAAACGCCTGCGGCTACGAGGTGGAGTGCTCAGTCAGAAGGTTAATGAATGCAAATTTCAAGAAACTGACCATCACATCCAAGCAAAAAACTAAATGTGAATAGGTGCTTAACCTAGAGTCACCAACTCATATACATTCAAACAAAAAGGAAGCACACTGTAGTGCCATAGCATGCAAACATGAAATATGAGAAATTAATTGCATTACTGCATTAGAAATCTGAAAAATAGAGAAAGCTTAGCGCATAAAATGGCCAATTTATGGCCAATTTCTGTGTACCCTCCTTTTTTGTTTGAATGTATATGAGTTGGTGACTTTAGATTAAGCACCTGTTCACATTTAGTTTATGCTTGGATGTGACGGTCAGTTTCTTTAAATTTTTTTCCGTTAAGAGAGACCTCTCCTACCGCCCCAAGATGAGGGAGCTTCTTTGATCCTTGAAAAAAAACAGAGCCAGGCGCTGCAGTTTTCTTTTACGTGCCACCTCAATAGCATACTCCTGGAAGCGGAGGTCCAGAGGCGTATCTAGGCTTTCTGGCACCCGGGGCAAGAATTTGTTTCGGCGCCCCCCCAAGTACATATGCGACTTGCACACTTAGCCATGTACCCACGAGCTGCTCTCCCTAATGCTCTCAATGTTCAGTAAAAAACTGAAAACAGGATGAGATGCTCGTTGTCACAAAAAACCATAACTATGAAAATCGCATATGAGTGAAGTGTCCATGTGATGACTCCTGGAACCTGCAGCGCTGAATGCTGACATTGCAGCTTCTGAATTCTCACAATGAATACACTGCACACTTTTAGGATTCTCCCTTGCACAGTCATGTCAGCACAAGCATGTGATTTATATACTTCCGGCCACATTCCAACTAGACGTGCCCGGCCTCGCTGTGTTCATTTTCATTGAGTGAGGCCACACATGTCTAGTCCGCATGTGACCGTATGTATGTAAATTACCGGCATGAGAGAATCCTAACAGCGTTCAGTGAGCACTGTGAGAATTCAGAAGTCTGCAGTCACTTAGAATGACAGCAGACTCAGCACAAACCTGAACAACCCCTTTAATGTTCCTAACAAATAAAAACATTAGAATAAGTAAGTATCACAAATAATATTTACATCCAGGTACCTTATAGATGACGTCATCTCTGGAGTCGTTCTCCATTTCTTCTTCTTGTCCAGAACCAATGATGAGTTTTCTCATCCACAGCCGTCTCTACAGACTTCCATCTTCTCCGGTATTCTGCAGCAAATCTCCACACGATGCCCTTAAAGATAGAAGTGTCATTATAATGCTCCTAAATAAAAATATCTGCAATATACTGTCGCCTCACACTAATCCCCTACCTCCTCATACTGTCTCCTCTAACATCCCCCCTGTTCACCATACTGTCTCCTCATATATTTACCCCCTCACTCTCTATACTGTCTGCTCACACATACCCCCGACTCCCCATACTGTGTCTGCACACATGCCATCACCCTCACTCCCCATACTGTGTCCACATACATTCACCCTTTCGCACCCCTTACTGTCTGCACCCATCTCCCATACTATTTCCTCATACATGCCCTCATACATACATACTCTTCATTTTGTGTCCTCAAATTTCCCCACACACATTAAATCCCATCCCCACTCCAAATCCCTACATCCCCAAACCCCACACACATTAAGTACCACCCATCCCCACTCCAAATCCCCCCACACACATTTAATCCCCCATCCCCACTCCAAATCCCCCCACACAGTAAGTATCCCCCATCCCCACTCAATAGCCCCCCATCCCTACTCCCAAACCCCCCCACACATGTACCCCCACTCCAAATCCCCTCACACCCATTCATTAACCCCCCACACATTAACCCCCCACTCATTAACCCCCATCTCCACTCATTAACCCCCATTCCCACTCACTAACCCCCATTCCCACTTATTAACCCCCATCTCCACTCATTAACCCCCCACACATTAACCCCCATCCCCACTCATTAACCCCCCGCACATTAACCCCCATCTCCACTCATTAACCCCCATCCTCACGTTAACCCCCATCTCCACTCATTAACCCCCATCCCCACATTAACCCCATCTCTACTCATTAACCCCCACTCATTAACACCCATCCCCACATTAACCCCCATCTCCACTCATTAACCCCCACTCATTAACCCCCATCCCCACATTAACCCCCCAACTCAACCCCATCCCCACATTAACCCCCATCTCCACTCTTTAACCCCCACACATTAACCCCTATCTCCACTCATTAACCCCCATCCCCACATTAACCCCATCTCTACTCACTAACCCCCACTCATTAACACCCATCCCCACATTAACCCCCATCTCCACTCATTAACCCCCACTCATTAACCCCCATCCCCACATTAACCCCCCAACTCAACCCCATCCCCACATTAACCCCCATCTCCACTCTTTAACCCCCACACATTAACCCCTATCTCCACTCATTAACCCCCATCCCCACATTAACCCCCATCTCCACTCACTAACCCCCATCTCCACTCATTAACCCCCCACACATTAACCCCCGTCTCCACTCATTAACCCCTCCACTCTTAACCCCCATCCCCACATTAACCCCCATCTCCACTCATTAACCCCCCCACACATTAACCCCATCTCCACTCATTAACCCCTCCACTCATTAACCCCCATCCCCACATTAACCCCCATCTCCACTCATTAACCCCCATCCCCACATTAACCCCCATCTCTACTCATTAACCTCCCCACTCATTAACCCCCATCCCCACTCATTAACCCCCATCTCCACTCATTAACCCCCCCACTCATTAACCCCCATCCCCACTCATTAACACTCCCCCATCTCCCATTTTCGGTGGTTCTTCAGCTCCACAGAGGAGCACACTTACCACCAGCGTTCACTCTGGGTGCCGGGGAGTGACGTCAGCAACGTGATCACATGACCTGATCACGCTGCTGACGTTGCTCTGACCCGGCGGTCAGAGCTTCAACTGTACTGGCATCTGTATAGACACCAGTACAATTGCTCCCTGGGAGCCGGCACGTGCACCTTCTCTGTGCCAGCTGTCAGCTTGACAGCTGACACAGAGAACCGCCGACTCTCATGACTTGGAGCAGCAGAACGCAGCCGCCGGGGGGAGACACTGCCGACCACTGCATTAGGTGGTCCGACTGCGCCCCCCTGCTGGCTGCCCCCCCTGGATACACCTCTGCGGAGGTCTATACGGATGGCGAGAGAGATCAGGTTGTCCAGGGTAGTTGGAAGGTCTCGACGGGGTAGCTCATCTTTAATATTTCTGGAAAGCCCCTCCCATAATGTCGCCAGTAAAGCTTCATTGTTCCATCTGAGTTCGGATGCCAGAGTGCGAAAGAGTACCGCGTATTGCCCCACAGAAGAATTAGTCTGACGTAAACTGAGCAATGCAGAAGCTGCAGAGGTGGTTCGCCCGGGTTCATTGAACACTTTTCGAAAAGCTTCCAAGAATGCAGGCTAATCGGAGATGATCAGATCTTCTCTCTCCCACAATGGGTTCAACCATGCCAGAGCTTCACCTCCAAGGTGCTACATTAGAAACACCACCTTTGCTCGGTCCAGCGGGAAGTGGTGCGGAAGAAGTTCAAAATGTGGCCGGCACTGGTTGATGAACCAGCGGCAGAGCTTTGGATTGCCATCAAAACGTGGTGGGGCTGCGAGTCAGAGGCCAGGATATTGAACTAAGCAAATGGTCTGGGAAGTCTCTTGAGGAGAATCGGCTGTTTTGACATGCTTGAAGTCTGGAGGGATGTTTATGGCCTCCAACTTAGTGGTTAAGGACTACAACATTGTGGACAGCTCTTCTTGTGCGTTCTTCTGGTACATGGTTAATACAGGCAGGGTCCAGGATCCAGCGGGTTCCATGGTCTGAGCAAACTGTCACGGTCTTGGTTTGTGGAACCACTGTGCCACGGACCACGGAGAGCCTAGAAGGGTGTGACTAAGTGATCACCTGACTATTCACTAGAGACTCTGATGGTGAGGTTAGACTTGGCTCCTGATGAACGCCAGGTGGCACTCCAGGGCAGACCAATTGTCGCACAGCAGCTGGACCTGATGGACAGACTGGATGGAGCAACAGGAAGAACTTGTATCAGAGTGCAGCTGACCAAGCTCACAACAAGCGGGATTTGCTTCAGAGTGCAGCAGGTAGGGTTTTCTTCCGAGTGCAGCAAGCAGGCTTTGCACTTAGAGTACAGCAGGCAGGATTTGTACTTAGAGTACAACAGGCAGGATTTGTACTTAGTGTACTATAGGCAGGACTTGCATGCGACCTTACACAACATAATCTGAAACAGGAAGGTTGCTCAGACACCTCCCCAGTGGAGAGGAAGCAATATATACATAATGCCTCAAAACCATTGGCTGGGAAGTAAATAGCAAGTGCACGCGCATGCCCTTTAAGATGACAGGAGCGCGCGCGTGTGCACTTATAATATAGCCTGAGACGCGGCTGGAAGTGCTGCTGGGAGCATGCAGAGCATGAGGAAGAGAGGAATCAACTGCAGCACGGGTGAGTGAACTGACACGCCGGGAACCCGGTGTGGCGCTAACCGAAGTCAATATTACTGTTTGGGTTCTTCACCCCGAGCACCCCCGGTGTTTCTCTGTCATGCACATGACAGCGCGGCAAACACTGCCTCTGATCGACACTAAAATCATTACCGCTGGTCAGACAGCCGTGGTTCCCCAGTTGTCAAATGACAGCGTGAGCCCACAGCTGTGATCGGAGGTAAATAGTTTTCAACCTAGACGGTACCAAGATGCGACCAGGCTGAGAATCACAGGGGAATGAGCTGCTACGTGCTCAGCCTCAGTGACTAACAGTGACGTCATCGAGGTTATCGCAGGTCACTGAGGTTGCATTCCCATCCGTGCCTCTGAACTGTGGGGAACTCAGTGATATGACCGCTAGCACAATGAGAAAAAGTCTTACAGTGCAGCTTTGAGCTCAGAGAGTTCACCGGGAAAAATGAGAAATTTCTCCAGGTGAACTCACTGCTGCAACAGAGACTTTTTCTCACTGTGCTAGCGGTGATCTCTCCAAAGTCCGCACAGTTGAGGGGCCTGGCTGGGAATGCAACCTCAGTGACCTGCGGTAACCTCAATGACATCACCATTACTCACTGAGGCTGAGCATGCAGCAGCTCATTCCCCTGTGGTTCTCAGCCTGGATGGTCCCATCTTGGCACCGTCTAGGTTGAAAACTGTTTATCCCCAGACATGGATTACAGCATGGGACAGAATGAAGGACAGGTGAGGGATATAGTTGTTTTTTTTTATTTTTATTTTGTTTTTTTTATAGGAGAAATTGGCTTCAGTGGAATTGGCTGTTAGGTACCGTAAGTACTTTTGCTGTTTAATATTTTTTGTCTTTTACAGGTGACGACGGCTGCAGTGGAATGGGCGTTAGGTGATTATAACTGTGTTTGTTATTTTTAAATAAAAAAGTAAGTGTTTTTTTATTTCATATAAAGGACTTCATTCTTGCTGTGTATTTATTTACAATATAACTATAGGATTAGTAATGGATAGGCGTCTTATAGATGCCTCTCCATTACTAAGCCGTGAGCTCGATGTCACCGGACAATACAAAGGTGACATCAACCCCACAAATATGAACCCCACTTGCCACCGTCACAGGCAAAGTGGGAAGAGCCGAGTAAAGTAACAGAATTGGCTCATCTAATAGGTGCCCATTTTCTGGGCGGCTGCGGGCTGCAATTTTTAGGCTGGGGGGGCAATGTTCATGGCCTCTTACCAGCCTGAGAATATCAGCCCCCAGCTGTCTGCTTTAGCTTGGCTGGTTGTCAAAAATGTAAAGGCAGTGTCAGTCAGACCTGGGGGCGCAGTTACAGCAGCCACTGTGTATACTCAGACCAGTGACTGAAACAGCGCAGCCCATGCCCCTATAACTGAATACCAAATGCTGGCAGGGAGAACAAAGATAATTTTCTCTCCACTGCATTCAGCTATGTGCAGGCATCATAATGCTATTAATCTGCAGATTAACCCCATAACTGCAGGTTAACAACACTATTCCTGGTGACAGGTTCCCTTAGTTTGATGAGGCCGGTGAAGGGAAAACTTGCAAAATTAATTTTTGATTCCATCTTTGTAGTAGGTTCAGAGAAGCCATTCTATGTTCAATGTTACAGCTTCCCAGTTCATAAAGTAAGCTTCAGAATTACTCATCTGCAACGTTTGGCTAGAAAACATTGGCTTGTCAGTAGAGAATCTTTACCACCGCAATACAGAACACCTTCTGGATAAACATAAGCTATAAACTAGGCCCAGCAATGCTTTTGTAACTATATAGACACAAATCTGAACAGCCATTTCGTAGTATACCGTCCTAAAAACGTGTCTGTTATAGCAGCAAAATTAAAGCCCATGGTTCTCAAAGGAGACCTTTAATGAGCCCATAAGCATACAAAATGTGGGTGTCCTCATAATTTTGTAGGTGAGGTTTCTTTACTGGCAAGGCACCTACTGAATCATGCTTGATTTTCTGGAGCCGCCTAGTGGTTAATATTAAAACTTAAGAAAGCCTTTGTTACTGTTCAGTTTCCAGGTAATGTATCATTTAAAAGAATAATGATACAAAGGCAACAGAATCATCCATGAGTTTCTAGAGACCTCTGGTGGTCAATATGGAAACTTCAGAAAGCCTTTTCAGGTCATGGATACATTTACAACAGTGATACAAAAGCAAAAATGTATATACTAACGTACCATAAAAACAAAACAAAACATTGACTTTGAAATCCAAATAAAATCATGTTTAAAAGTATTAAACAACAGCAGTGAAAAAAATCACTTGTAAATGTCCCATACTTCAACTTAGTTCACAAGCAAAAGTTATTCTCATTGAGGTCGGCCTCTACCAAGCTGGGATGTAATGGTAACAGTCACGCCGGTATCGCCGGCCTGTGGGCCAGCCTTGGCAAAATAGAAAGGGGAGAGTTGTGGAGGGGATGCAGGATCAGCTTGTTTCAATAAGCAATGTCCATACCTCAGGTGCGACAGCAAAAAAAAAAAATTGCTTTTTTGAGCAGTTGAAGATGATGATGATTACATCTTTTTGCAGTTATTCAGTACACTGCCCCAACAGCCTGTCATAGTGTGACGAACCCAACTCTTCCAGTAATGTGTAGCAGCTCTCCTCACTCCCCCTGCATATAGCATCATACGCGCACTAAAATTTCTCATCTGAGCCTGGACCTTGGCATCCACAGCACCCCAGGCTAACAGGAAAGTACAACAATAAAGAGAAAAAAACGGGCATTTAGCCCTAGCCAACTCACCAACCGCCACTGAAGCACGGAACTTCATCCAGACTTAGAAGCGAAACAACAGGAAAAAGAAGGGCGTTCCAGCTTCTAAAACATATCCATTTATTATTCGCGCGTTAAAACATGATGCATAGGCAATCTCCTCATATACAGGTGGATGTGCTTTCAGGGACTAAACAATCAGCAACGCGTTTCAACCCTAAGTGGGTCTTTATCACAGCTATGATAAAGGAGGAGATTGCCTAGGCATCATGGATATGTTTTAGAAGCTGGAACACCCTTCCTTTTATGTTACATGAAAGTACCTCTGCTCTCTTCCCACCACTGGCAACTAAGGATCGTATAAGACATCCCTCTTCTGATCCATAACTGACGTCGTCTGGAAGTTGGGCGTTTCTTGAACCACGGAGGACACTATGTCCCATGTGGCTGCACAGTTGTGGCTGGAGTCCCAACAGTGACCACAGCAAAGGCACACAGGCTGAACTCCTTAATCTCTAGCACCACTCAACCTGGGGCACAGGATTGCTTCTTCTGGGCTTGGTATTTCTCCTTTGGGTGGCTGCTACCTACCAGACTTCACAGTAGCTCTTACGTGTGTGTGTAAAAATGGCTTAAGACTTGGCTTCTCCCACCATCAGAGTTCACATACATTTGTAACACCTGACCTTGCAGGGCACCACAGATGGATGATAAATTCTGTCCAGAAAACTGGGAAACTATTGATCCATATTCTCCCCAAAGAGGTAATCGACTAATAGTGAATCAGTATTAACATCTACAATATTAGACTTCATTCGTAGCAAAGCAAATATTCAACAACATGTTAAAGGGAACTAGTCAGTTCCCCACATCCCCCAAACCTCATGGGCGCCCAGTGCATGCTCAGGGAGGCAGCGGGGATGCAGAACACAGGCAGCCCTGAGATTTGCAAAGTCGGCATTTACCACTGGCCGAGTCCTACATCACCACTGATTACCTAGGCATGTGCAGTACGCCGATGAAGATGGGATGTGTACACCCGGCTTCAGAGCGCATATTCAGGAAAGCAAAAATTTGCAAAAAGCCTGCGTGACGCTAGTCTTGCAAATTATATCACTTACATCCAAAGGAGCATGATACAGTCATATGTAAAAGTTTGGGCACCCCTATTAATGTTAACCTTTTTTCTTTATAACAATTTTGGTTTTTGCAACAGGTATTTCAGTTTCATATATCTAATAACTGATGGACTCAGTTATATTTCTGGATTCAAATGAGGTTTATTGTACTAACAGAAAATGTGCAATCTGCATTTAAACAAAATTTGACCGGTGCAAAAGTATGGGCACCCTTATCATTTTCTTGATTTGAACACTCCTAACTACTTTTTACTGACTTCCTGAAGCACTAAATTGGTTTTGTAACCTCATTGAGCTTTGAACTTCATAGCCAGGTGTATCAAATCATGAGAAAAGGTATTTAAAGTGGCCACTTGCAAGTAGTTCTCCTATTTGATTCTCCTATGAAGAGTGGCATCATGGGATCCTCAAAACAACTCTCAAATGATCTGAAAACAAAGATTATTCAACATAGCTTTTCAGGGGAAGGATACAAAAAGTTGTCTCAGAGATTTAACCTGTCAGTTTCCACTGTGAGGAACATAGTAAGGAAATGGAAGAACACAGGTACAGTTCTTGTTAAGCCCAGAAGTGGCAGGCCAAGAGAAATATCAGAAAGGCAGAGAACAAGAATGGTGAGAACAATCAAGGACAATCCACAGACCACCTCCAAAGACCTGCAGCATCATCTTGCTGCAGATGGTGTCACTGTGCATCGGTCAACAATACAGCGCACTTTGCACAAGGAGAAGCTGTATGGGAGAGTGATGCGAAAGAAGCCGTTTCTGCAAGCACGCCACAAACAGAGTCGCCTGAGGTATGCAAAAGCACATTTGGACAAGCCAGTTACATTTTGGAAGAAGGTCCTGTGGACTGATGAAACAAAGATTGAGTTGTTTGGTCAAACAAAAAGGCGTTATGCATGCGCTGTATTGTTGACCGATGCAGAGTGACACCATCTGCAGCAAGATGATGCTGCAGGTCTTTGGAGGTGGTCTGTGGATTGTCCTTGACTGTTCTCACCATTCTTCTTCTCTGCCTTTCTGATATTTTTCTTGGCCTGCCACTTCTGGGCTTAACAAGAACTGTACCTGTGTTCTTCCATTTCCTTACTATGTTCCTCACAGTGGAAACTGACTGGTTAAATCTCTGAGACAACTTTTTGTATCCTTCCCCTGAAAAGCTATGTTGAATAATCTTTGTTTTCACATCATTTGAGAGTTGTTTTGAGGAGCCCATGATGCCACTCTTCATAGGAGAATCAAATAGGAGAACTACTTGCAAGTGGCCACTTTAAATACCTTTTTTCATGATTTGATACACCTGGCTATGAAGTTCAAAGCTCAATGAGGTTACAAAACCAATTTAGTGCTTCAGGAAGTCAGTAAAAAGTAGTTAGGAGTGTTCAAATCAAGAAAATGATAAGGGTGCCCATACTTTTGCACCGGTCAAATTTTGTTTAAATGCAGATTGCACATTTTCTGTTAGTACGATAAACCTCATTTGAATCCAGAAATATAACTGAGTCCATCAGTTATTAGATATATGAAACTGAAATACCTGTTGCAAAAACCAAAATTGTTATAAAGAAAAAAGGTTAACATTAATAGGGGTGCCCAAACTTTTACATATGACTGTAATATGATTAGTGGGAGAATTAGTCCAATGGGAAACAACATGACTAGTCACCCACTAATTAGCATATCACAGGCCACATTGTAAAAACGATTATAGGTTTAAAAGGCAAGAAGTGGAATGAGGACATTGCAGCAGTCTGGGAGACATGGGGAAACTGACAAGTTCCTATGTATAGTAATGAAAAAAACAAACACTACAATTCAGAATTAATTCACATTTTAATGATTTTCTTAGGTTGGTTCTTTAAAGGGTTATTCCCAAACTCACAATGTGGCCTTAAATAATGTACATATCTAGCTATTCATTTGTGCCATCATGACTCATTTTTATATCACCCCTTTAAGGATGCCCAGTGAGGCTCTATCTAGCCTCAAGATGCCATTGTGCTGCTTTAGCTCCAGGACTCCTGGTCGATAATGCATAGTGCAGACTCTCTTAGCTGGCTTCCAACATGCCTCTGCTATGCCTCCAGTGTACTACATTTAGAATGAACTCTATGCCTTTGTGCCCTGTATGTTTATGTTCAGACTCATGTGTTTGCCAGATTTTAACTTATGCCATCTACATCAACATAACTGTATATGCATCAAAATGAGGTATTTGCAGTTTCACATCACTGACATGTCAGAAGCAGGCAGCAAATGTAGCTCAGCCATATTAGTGTTTGCTGTGCAGTACTTCGTTATGCAGGCAGAGCAGAGTACAGGACTGATGATCTCTGCTGTTAACCAGATAGCAGATCAAAGATGTAAAATCATACAGTTATGTTGATATAGATGGTGGAAGATAAAATACTTCAGACTGAGTTGTGTTCAGACCCATCCAGTGTATAGAAGAATAGAGTATATTCCAAACTTAGATAAGATTGATTATGTGCCAAATAACTCTGGTGGATGCAGCTGAGCTGAGGACAGTATTACAGATTTGTATTGGAGACCTGTGTTATTTTACACATTCAGCAGCCAGCCCTTTTCCAGCTCTGAGTCATCATTTCAGAGAGGCGAGGGAGAGGCCTGCAGCACTGAGGAGGAGCAGGGTGCTCCTGGGAAATGTAGTTTTGCTGTGTAAAAATAGGACCATAAATTCAACCACGCGAAGCAGAGCGGGGAAGATATAGATGTAAAACGGACTCAAGGTGCAAAAAATAAACTTTATATTTGCCTTGGTTTTTATATTAAAGGGGTAGACAATTGTCATACAAAAAGTCTGCAGTCAATCTATAAAACTGTAGATTGCTGAATTTTGCTAATGTCTACTGTGCAAA
This sequence comes from Dendrobates tinctorius, assembly GCF_039654945.1. Lineage (NCBI taxonomy): Eukaryota > Metazoa > Chordata > Amphibia > Anura > Dendrobatidae > Dendrobates > Dendrobates tinctorius. Next base: position 11,548,919 of record NW_027361802.1, read on the forward strand.
GTGTTATGATTCTCGGCATTCCTTGTTTGTGAGAGTAATCATATAACCGCATGTATACAATTTGCATGATGTTCATTAACCCATAGACTTGGATGATTAATTTTGATTTTGAAAAACAATATGTAAAATGTTGCAAAGTATCTAACATTAGCGAGAATTTCAGAAAAAACAACTTTTGTCATTTTAGATTACCTCTCTCATCTTTTCTATCCCCAGTGTGAATATATATGAGATGACAATCCACTCCTGTGTTGAAGGCCACCGATCCATTTTTACCAGAACAATATAGTTGAAGAGCATAAGGTACCCCATGTAAGCCATCTGTGCAAACAGAAATACAGCAATGATTAGATCTGTGTTATTCTAACATAGTTTAAGTGATAATCTATTTATTCAGTACCCTGTACACTCTAGGGGGTAGGTTCAATTTGGGTTCAAGAGGCCCAAACACCTTGTAAGGTCGAATTAGATGTTGCGTCCCTTTAAGTGCAGTATATTGTTGCATATAGTGGCCCAGGTAGCGTTGTTCCTCACTCAGTGATGACAGAAGAATATAGATGTTCCCAGAAATCAGTTCAGGAATTCTACTCAGAAGTTGGCAACAAGATTGGTGATTTCTACATTCTCAAGAGGCAACAAGCTGACTTGAATGGCGATACGTATACACATGTGACAATTTGCTGACACAATCAACTCTCCACAGAAGCACCTGCTTGGACCATTCAACAATTTTTTCATGTTGAACTGAACCCAATAAATAGGCGCTGCAGAGCAGAAAAAAAACGTTTTTTGTTTTCTAAATTAAAAATCCAAGTAGGCAAATACCAAAGAGATTCGAGAGGGGGTGTATTTTTTTCAATTTCTGATGCTGACAATCATTAGCATGCAGCAACACAGTGGGAAAGAAGAACAAACCCTCATAATTGCTTAGAACAGGCTCAGTGTGAGACATGCATTAACAACAGTCTGCTCTACTCACTGCAGAGCGACAACATGCTGGAGAACAGCAGACCTGAGTGTGAGTAACTAACAGTTTTTAAAGCAGTTTTTTTTTTAAAACAAACTGTACCTGAGAACCTGAAAAGCAGAAAAATTCTTCAATATAGGATATTACTCATCTCCACCTATCAGCCATAAAACTAGAGCACAGCCTAGCCTCTTCTTTTGTCTGTTTATCTATATCTGTATGACCTCTGCTGGCAGGAAACCGCTTCATAACATGCACTCCAAGATAGTACAAGAAGCAAGAATCTCCAGTGTAATGATAGTATTTTTTTAAAAACCAAAAATGTTATTATACATAAGGTAGTTAAAAATACAATGAAAAAATGGACATAATGAAAAAAGAGCAGGCAGATGGGGTCTCTAGTGGTCAGAAACCAACGCGTTTCAACCTAGGTGGTCTTACTCATGGCCATGGCTGGAGATTCTTTCTTCATGTATTGCTTCAGTCAACGCCTTGATCCAGGTGGCTCCATGCGTGAAAGAATTGTGGATTACTACTGAGACTGGGGAGCTGGCTTTTTTTTTCCCCCTTCCTATATGTAAAGATAGTACAAGGGGGCATGAGGGTGCCTGCCACATGACAAAGTAATTAGTCACTCAGATATTTCATGCAACGTGCGACAAATATTCTGGTTGCACTTGTGTTGCAAATCTGTCGCATCGCAGAAAATAACAAACATCTTTAGTCACACAAAGGTACGACATTGTTGTGACATGTCTAACTAGCTGCATAATAACCAGCAATAACACCACTGGTGGACACAGACAGAGGCGGGCCTGTGTGCTGGAACAATATATGGGCATTTTGCAGTTCAATAACTACACATAATGCATAATTCCATCTGCTATAAAGGTCGAAATGTGCCCTTTACTTTTTTTGGCTACTGTGTGTCTGCACGCGTTGCACCAATGATACGTCTGCCCTTGAATAACACCTTGCTAGCTGTATGCAGCACATACAGTGTCATGTAAAAGTTTGGGAAACCCTGGTTAAAATTACTGCTATTGTGAACAGTTAAGCAAGTTGAAGATTAAATCATCTCTAAAAGGCCAAAAGTTAAAGATGACACACTTCCTTTGCATTTTAGGCAAATATATATATATATATATATATATATATATATATATATATATATATACAGTGGGGAAAAAAGTATTTAGTCAGCCACCAATTGAGCAAGTTCTCCCACTTAAAAAGATGAGAGAGGCCTGTAATTGACATCATAGGTAGACCACAACTATGAGAGTCAAAATGAGATAACAAATCCAGAAAAGCACCTTGTCTGATTTGACAAGATTTATTTTGTAAATTAGGGTGGAAAATAAGTATTGGGTCACCTAAAAACATGCAAGATTTCTGTCTCTCACAGACCAGTAAATTGTTTTTTAAGAGGCTCCTCTGTCCTCCACTTACTACCTGTAGTAATGGCACCTGTTTGAACTTGTTATCTGTATAAAAGACACCTGTCCACAACCTCAAACAGTCACACTCCAGACTCCACTATCGTGAAGACCAAAGAGCTGTCGAAGGACACCAGAAACAAAATTGTAGCCCTGCACTAGCCTGGGAAGACTGAATCTGCAATAAGCAAGCAGCTTGATGTGATGAAATCAACAATGGGAGAAATAATAAGAAAATGGAAGATATACAAGACCACTGATAATCTCCCTCAATCTGGGGTTCCATGCAAGATCTCACCCCGTGGGGTCAAAGTTATCACAAAAACGGTGAGCAAAAATCCCAGAACCACACGGGGGTACCTAATGAATGACCTGCATAGAGCTGGGACCACCATAACAAAGGCTACCATCAGTAACCCACTACGCCACCAGGGACTCAGATCCTGCAGTGCCAGATGTGTCCCCCTGCTTAAGCCAGTACATGTCCGGGCCGGCTGAAGTTAGCTAAAGAACATTTGGATTATCCAGAAGAGTATTGGGAGAATATCATATGGTCTGATGAAACCAAAGTAAAACTGGTAGAAACAAAACTCTTCATGTTTCGAGGAGACAGAATGCTTAGCTGCATCTAAAGAACACCATACCTACTGTGAAGCATGGGGGTGGCAACATCATGCTTTGGGGCTGTTTCTCTGCAAAGGGACCAGGACGACTGATCTGCGTACATGAAAAAACAAATGGGGCCATGTATCGTGAGATTTTGAGTGCAAACTTCCTTCCATGAGCAAGGGCATTGAAGATGAAACATGGGTGGTCTTTCAGCATGATAATGATCCCAAGCACACCACCAGGGCAATGAAGGAGTGGCTTCGTAAGAAGCATATGAAGGTCCTGGAGTGGCCTAGCCAGTCTCCAGATCTTAACTCCATAGAAAACCTTTGGAGGGATTTGAAAGTCTGTGTTGCCCAGTGACAGGCCCAAAACATCACCGGTCTAGAGGAGATCTGCATGGAGGAATGGGCCAACATACCACCAACAGCGTGTACCAACCTTGTGAAGACTTACAGAAAAAGTTTGACCTCTGTTATTGCCCACACAAGATATGTAACAAAATATTGAGATGAACTTTTGTTAATGACCAAATGCTTATTTTCCACCCTAATTTGCAAAATAAATCTTGCCAAATCAGACAAGGTGATTTTTTGGATTTGCTTTCTCATTTTGACTCTCATAGTTGTAGTCTACCTATGATGTAATTTACAGGCCTTTCTCATCTATTTAAGTGGAAGAACTTGCACAATTGGTGGCTGACTAAATACTTTTTCCCCACTGTATTTTCATCTTCTATACATTTCAAAAATTACAAAAAGGAAAATGGGATAATGCAAAAGTTTAGGCAGATTTGTGTGCTCAGATAATTTCGACCAAGGAATCAGACCTTAATTAACCTGTTAGTGTTATGGCTTCTTCACTTTCATCATTAGGAAAGTCCAGGTGATGCAAATCTCCCAGCTTTATAAAAACCTAGCCTCCTCTAACCTTGTGCCCAAAAACAGCATCCATAGTTTCTTCTAAGCAGCTGCTTAGCCCTCTGAAAATGAAAATAGTGGAGGCCCACAAAGCAGGAGAAGGCTATAAGAAGATAGGAAAGAGTTTTCAAGTTGACATTTCCTCAGTTTAAAATGTAGTTAAGAAATGGCAATTAACAGGAACATTAGAGTTCAAGATAAGATCTGGAAGACCAAGCAAAATTTCAGTGAAAGCTGCTTGTAGTATTGCTAGAGAGGCAAATCAGACTCCCCACTTGACTGCAAAAGACCTTCAGAAAGATTTTGCAGACTCTGAAGCTGTGATATATTGTTCTACTGTGTAGAGACACTTGCACAAATATGGCCTTCATGGAAGAGTCATCAGAAGAAAGCCTTTCTTATGCCATCACCAAAAAATCAGCTTAACACATGTGAAAATCCACAATAGACTACCTCAAAAGGCGGAAGCTAAAGGTTTTACAATGGCCCTCACAGTCCCCTGATCTAAACATCATTGAAAATCTGTGGTTAGACTTCAAAATAGCAGTACATGCAAGACGACCCAGGAATATCACAAAACTGGAAGAATTTTCCAAGGAAGAATGGATGAAAATTCCTTAAACAAGAATTGAAAGACTCATTTTTGGCTACAAAATGTGTTTTTTACAAGCTGTGATACTTGCAAAAGGGGGTGCTAGTAGGTACTAAACATTGGCCCATTTTCCTTTTTGCAATTTTTAAAATGTAAAAGATGAAAATAAATGTATATTTTTTGTCTAAAATACAAAGGAAATGTGTCATCTTTAACTTTAGGCCTTTTAGAGATCATTTCATCTTCAATTAGCTTCACAATAACAGTAATTTTGATCGGGGTGCCCAAACTTTTACATGCCGCTGTAAGGCATGGGCTAACCTTACATAACACAACCACAACATAGAATGTCACATTATCAATTTGACATAGTATAATAACATCACTTGGGTAACCAGGTCGTATCTCCACTGCAAAAAAAAGGTCATTCTACAATATATAAACCAAAAAAGGATATGAAAGTGCAGGATAAAACCATAGAGGTCATGTAAAGTTTAAAGGGAACCTGTCACCCCCCAGGGTGTTTTTAAGTAAAAGCGCCACCTTCAGCAGCACCAAGACTGCACTATGTGAATGTGGCTCTTCCATTTCTGACCCCTAGTAAAGCTGAAATATCAACTTTTATAAATAGCTCCTCATACCTGTAAAGTGTCCCATAGGTATGGTGTGTCCCCCTGTTTCAGCCGCCTACCATCTGTCCATCATGCCTGTCCAGTATCTCGGCGCCGCCCACCATCTGTCCATCATGATGCCCCTGTGCGCCGCCACCTCCTCCTGTTTTGAATGCCGGCGCCTGCGCTGTGACAAGAGTTCTCGGGCATGCGCAGTGCGCGCTGCCCGAGAACCGACATCAGGCTATCGCGCCTGCGTGTTGCAGAGGCCCCAGCCCCGCAGTGTGAATACATCATAACACACGCGCGATCTGGGGGCCTCAGGGCCCATCGGACCGGACCGACCTCGTTTTCATCGCCCGCCAAAAGCAGGTGACAGATTCCCTTTAATGTGCTTCTGATTATGTGATCACCTGAACCAAATCTTATTTAACAAAGGAAAGTTAAAAAAACTCTGCCGTGGTCTTCAAAATCCTCTTCCAAAAGGACAAGCTGGATGGCCAAACAAGTGCTAGGAATAGCCCAAAATTAATTTGAATGAAAAAAATAACTTTTAACCATGTCAAAGGAGTTGAAAAGAAAAGTCTTGAGTGAGGAAAAAAAGGGCTCAATTCTGGCTTTACTAGCAGAGGGATACAGTGAGCGTCATGTTGCCTCCATCCTTAAAATTTCAAAGATGATAGTCCATTACAACAAGGTCAAGCAGCAGACATTGGGGACAATAAAGCTACAGACCGGCAGAGGGCAAAAGCGACTCTCCACTGACTGGGATGACCATCATCTTATTCGAATGTCACTCAGCAATTGCACGATGACATCCAGTGACCTACCAAAGGAATCGAAAATGGCAGCTGGGGTGAAGTGCATGGCAAGAATAGTTCGCAACAGGCTCATAGAGGCAGGGCTCAAATCATGTAAAGCTAGAAAAAAGCCTTTCATCAATGAGAAGCAAAGGAGAGCCAGGCTGAAGTTTGCCCAAGACCATAAGGATTGGACCATTGAAGACTTGGAGTAAATTAATCTTATCTGATGAGTCTAATATTCAGCTTTGCCTAACACCTGGTCGTCTAATGGCTAGACGGGGAACTGGAGAGGTGTACAAGCCACAGTGTCTTGCACCCACTTTGAAATTTGGTGGTAGATCCGCGATGATCCTGGGATGCTTCAGCTGGGATTGGGCAGGTTAATCTTTGCGAAGGATGTATGAATCAAGCAAGGTTATCCTTGAAAAACACTTGCGTTCTTCTGCTCAGGCAATGTTCCCCAACTCTGAGGACTGGTTTTTACAGTAGGACAATGCCTCATGCCACACAGCAGGTCATAGAATCATAGAATCATAGAATCATAGATTCATAGGTCAATCAATGAGTGGATGAAGGAGCACCACATCAAGACCCTGTCATGGCCAGCCCAATGTCCAGACCTGAACCCCATTGAACACCTCTGGAATGTAATCAAGAGGATGATGAATAGTCACAAGCCATCAAACAAAGAAGAACTGCTTAAATTTTTGTGCCAGGAGTGGCATAAGGTCACCGAAAAGCAGTGTGACAGACTGGTGGAAAGCATGCCAAGACGCATGAAAGCTGTGAATAGCAATCATGGTTATTCCACCAAATATTGAACTCTTCATTTGCTGAAAATAAATACAACATTTTTAGCTTTAAAGTTCGGAGACATGTTGTCAATAGTTTATAGAATAAAACAGCAATGTACATTTTACTCAAAAAACATACCTATAAAAAGAAAAATCAGAGAAACTGAAAACTTTGCAGTGGTCTCTTAATTTTTGCCAGAGCTGTATACTTATCTCTTAAACTATGTTTCTGTCTGAAACACCATAAAGTTTAATAGCTACTGGTGGGTCCCTGGCGGCTTCTCCCTGCCCACTGCTGCCTTAGAGTGACAGGTCTTTCCCTGTGTGCATGTATAGGGAGAGAACAATCACTCATGGAGAGCAGGCTGAGAAAAGCCTCCAGAGACCCGCCTCTCCAACTAGTCTCCTGTACAGCTTGGCCCGTAGCTATTAAACTATGCTTTTCTCTGAAACATTGCAGCGTCAAACATATATGGAAGAAATCATGCAACCAGCGCCGTTTACATACAGCCCGTATCAGCTGTAAGGTTCCCTTTAAGTGCATTTGGACCAGAAAACTGGTCTTATGTAATATATACGTCTGTCCCTACTTGAAATTAGAGCAGTATTGTCACGAGACGCTAAACAATAAATTATTGGAATCATCAAAGATCTTAAGAATGGGGTCCCATGTTCTCTGGCAGTAAACAGTATATAGAGCGGTACACCACAGATCCGTCCACTGCCTGGTGGCTGCTGCCTACTGAAGGGAGTTTACACTACAGTGGATGCAACTGTGGTTCCGCTCCGTATACTACTTACGTCTGACTGGGGTGAAAATAGATGATCAGTGGGGGTGCCAGGCGCCATCAATATAAAAGTAGTTGACAATCATTTTAATAATAGTAAAGTCACTTACTGTATAGAACCAGAATTTAACAATAGGTGCATTGTAGAATTCATAAATTTTTCTCCCCAATGGTATGAGCCGATGCCGCGGATGCTCATCATCTTCTTTCTTTCTGGCTGTATCACCGTTGCCTCTTGTCAGCATTGCCTATAAATAGTGAAACAATATTATCTGGTAGGAAAATAGTTAACAAAAATCTTCCTTTTACGTTTGTGTTTTAAATAACTTATTCATTGTTATATCTAAAGATTTATTAAAAACATGTATTACCCATGTGAAAACGTAATTGCCCTCCTGAAAATGATAACTGTTTGTTCATTTCACTTACTTAATTTCCACGGCGCCTTAAAAACATCATCAATGACTATCACCATTGGGAATCAAAATCTAAATTCTATTTTAACCCCTTAGTGATGGAGCTAATGTTGACCTTAGTGACCAGGCCACATTTTTTAAATCTGACCACTGTCAGTTTATGTGGCAATACCTCTGGAACGCTTCAACGAATCCCACTGATTCTTAGAATGTTTTTTCGTGACATATTCTACTTCATGTTAGTGGTAAATTTTGGTTGATATGATTTGCGTATATTTATGAAAATATCAAACATTTGACAAAAGATTTGAAAATGTCAAAATTTTCAAACTTTAAATTATTATGCTCTTAAATCAGTTATTTCACATAAAATAATGAATAAATAACATTTTCCCATGTCTACTTTACATCAGCATCATTTTTTAAACATAATTTTTTTGGTTAGGAAGTTAGAAGGGTTCAAAGTTGATCAGCAATTTCTCAATTTTCCAGTAAAATTAACAAAACCATTTTTTAGGAGCCACATTTAAAGTGACTTTAAGTAGTCTATATGAAAGGAAATACCCCAAAGTGATAACATTATAAAAACTGCAGTGCTCAAAGTACTCAAAACCATATTCAAGAAGTTTATTAACCCTTCAAGTTCTTCACATGAACTTTTTAACTTTTTTTTCACAAAAATTTAGCTTCAGCCCCAAATTTTTTACTTCACAAGGGAAACAGGAGAAATTAGACCTCAAAATGTGCTGTGCAATTTCTCCTGAGTATGTTGATATGTGATGGAAAATTACTATTTTGGCACACGGCAGGATTTGGAAGGGAAGCAGCACCGTTTGACTTTTTGAACACAAAAATTGCTGGAATAGAGAGAGGACTCCATTTTTACATTTGGAGACCCACTGATGTAACTAAAGAGTGGAAATCCCCCACAATTGACCCCATTTTTGAAGCTACACCCCTCAAGGATTTTATCCAGGGGTATAAAGAGGATCTTTAACCCAAAGGTACTGCACAGAATTTGATAACATTAGGTCATCATATTAAATATGTCTTCATTATTTCTTATATTTAGGGACTCTATTGCGACGGGGTCTGTTCCACAGGACTTGGGCATAGCAAATGTGGTACCAATACTCAAAAAGGGCTCTAAAAGTGAACCTGGACATTAAAGGCCAGTAAGCCCTGTTTCACACTGCAGTTTTCTGGCATCAGTCACAATCAGTCATTAGCAGAAAAAAACAGATCTGACGGATTTGCCTGGCGGATCCATTTTTTCCCCCATAGACTTGTATTAGTGACGGACTGTGATGGATGGCCTTCCGTTTCGTCCGTTGTACAACGGATCCATCGGAAAATAGCTGTCTGTCGACCGAAAAAACGTCCCTAGGAACTTTTTTGTCTCACTCAAAAAGGCGGACAGTGACGGATCCTTCGCCGTCCGTTGTCAGCTAGAATGGACACCTATGGGCGGCGGATCCGTCGCTGTCCGTGAAAAAATGGATCCGTCATCGGATTCCGTTTTTTCACTTCTTTTCCTTTAATTTAACCCCAAAAGCCTTTCTGGCACCAAAAAATCTCTCTCTCTCTCTCATCGTGTTCCTTTAAATTCCAAAGTCTGCAGTTTCAATGGATCCGTCAAAACATGGATGAAAAAAAACAGATGCAACTGATTAAATGGATCCGTTTTTTCAGCGGATCTGCTAGATGGATCAGGCGAAAAACTGATCAGTTGCATCCGTTTTTTACTAATTTTGACGGATACGTTATTCCATCAAAATGGCGGATTTTGACTGACGCCAGAAAACTAAAGTGTGAAACAGGTCTAAGTCTAACCTTTATTGTTGGTAAAATATTTGAAGGGTTTCTGAGGGATGCTATTCTGGATTGTCTCAATGAGTATAACTGTTTAACTGAAACTGACCTAATCAGTTTTTATGAAGAGGTAAGCTGTAGACTGGACCAAGGTGAGTCATTGGACATGGTATATCTTGATTTTTCCAAAGCGTTTGATACTGTGCCACACAAGAGGTTGGTACACAAAATGAGAATGCTAGGTCTAGGGGAAAATGCGTGTAAATGGGTAAGTATCTGGCTTAGTGATAGAAAGCAGAGGGTAGTTATAAATGATATATTCTCTAACTGGGTTGCTGTGACCAGTGGGTTACCACAGGGTCGGTGTTGGGACCTATTCTCTTCAACATATTTATTAACAATCTGGTAGAAGGTTTACACAGTAAAATATTGATATTTGCAGATGATACAACTCTATGTAAAGCAGTCAATGCAAGAGAAGATAGTATTCTGCTACAGATGGATCTGGATAAGTTGGAAACTTGGGCTGAGAGGCAGCAGATGTGGTTTAACAATGATAAATGTAAGGTTATACACGTGGGAAGAAGAAATCAATATCACCATTACACACTGAATGGGAAACCACTGGGTAAATCTGACATGGAGAAGGACTTGGGGATCCTAGTTAATGATAAACTTACCTGGAGCAGCCAGTGCCAGGCAGCAGCTGCCAAGGCAAACAGGATCACGGGATGCATTAAAAGAGGTCTGGATACACATAATGAGAGCATTATACTGTCTCTATACAAATCCCTGGTTAGACCGTACATGGAGTACTGTGTACAGTTTTGGGCACCAGTGCTCAGGAAGGATGTAATGAAACTACAGCAAGTACAAAGGAGGGCAACAAAATTAATAAAGGGTATGGGGGAACTACAATACCCAGAGAGATTAGCAAAATTAGGATTATTTAGTCTAGAAAAAAGATGACTGAGGGATGATCTAATAACCATGTATAAGTATATAAGAGGACAATACAAATATCTCTCCGAGGATCTGTTTATACCAAGGAATGTGATGGTCACAAGGGGGCATTCTCTGCGTCTGGAGGAGAGAAGATTTTTCCAACCAACATAGAAGAGGATTGTTCTTGGATAGTCGCCTCAGAAAGACCTTTTTGAATCAGGGCTACCAACCAAGAACAATTCAAAACCAAATTACAAGAGCCACCAGAATGTCAAGGAATCATCTGCTACGTTACAAAGCTAAAGAAGAAAATAATTGGGTGCCTCTAGTAGTCACCTACAATCCAAATCCGGAAGTGCTAAGGGGAGCTGCACGGAAATTACAACCTTTACTACAAAAAGATGCCTGATTGCAAACCATTTTTCCAGACCCCCCCACTACTGTGTTTTAGGCAGCCCCCAAATCTAAGAAGCATCATTGTCAGAAGCTCCAAGTCCTCTCCAACATCTGCAGGAACATTTTCTTGCAACCAGAAAAAATGTAAAACCTGTCCATTGATAATGACCATGGACAAGATAAAGATCCTCAATTCACATCAGGTACTTTCAGCTGCATCACATCTAATGTAGTGTATTTAAATATTTGTACTAAATGTCCAACTGGGGGTCTGTATGTGGGGGAGACCGGGCAAAAACTGAGAACAAGGATGAATTCTCATCGCCACACAATAAGAGAAGAAAGAATAGATCTACCTGTGGCAAAACATTTTTGTATGCCTGATCACAGCACTACAGACATGAAATTACTTGTTTTGAAAGAAAAATAGAGAGTCCTCAGTGTTTGATACCTTTTAATGGCTAACTGAAAAGATGACGTGAAGCAGAACGTTTGCAATTTTTTATGTGTTTTGGATGGAAACTGTCCCATTTAAGGTATGTTGGACGGTCGATTGGCTTCTGATACAGGGATGTCTCTATGTCTTTACGTCTTTTTACATCAATTAAGGAATTTGCTCTTCAGACCTTCTGAGGTCATCACAACACAGAACTAGACCTCATCAGAGGGCAATAAAACTTTCAAGGTCATTATCTATGAACTGCTCCAATATTTATGTTTAAACCTCTCCTATAATGACAATTCTGCTTCACATCACTTGTCTTTTCTATTGCATTATTTCTGTGCTGTCTTGTGTATAAATATGTGATTCTTCAGATGTTGCATTAGTCTAGCCTGATGAAGAGACCTGAGTAGTCTCGAAAGCTTGCAATTTGTTATGATCTTTTCAGTTAGCCATTAAAAGGTATCAACCACTCAGGACTCTCAATTTTAAATATTCTTCTATCTACTGGCTAACACGGTACAAAGATATATTGTTTTGAAAGGTAATTTCAAATCTCAGATAGACAGAAGAGTCTAGGAGTATAAAATCAAGACGACCTTTGAGGCGCTCAGAGCAGGAATGAGTATGTCGCATGGATTTATGTCTTTTTACATCAGTTAAGGAATTTGCTCTTAAGACATTGTGGCAGCATCACAACACAGAACCAGACCCTAATCAGAGGACAAAAAAACATTCACACTCCTTATCTATGAACTGTTCCAATATTTATAGCCAAAACTGTCTATCACTCTCCCATAATGATAGTTCTGCTTTACATCACTTTTGCTTATCTACTGCATTATTTCTGTGCTGTGCGATTCTTCAGATTTTATATTAGTCAATGCATGATGAAGAGAGCTGAGTAGTCTCGAAAGCTTGCAATTTGTTACCATCTTTTCAGTTAGCCATTAAAAGTATAGTTGAGCGTCTTTGGTCGGATCGGGTTTCATGAAACAAAATTTGATTAGGATGAAACTGGTCCGACTAGGGCCAAAAAAGTTAGAGTTTCGTCCGAAACCCAACCCCAATGCAAGTCAATGGGGAATAAAAGTCGGCATTGAGTGGATGAATGCCATCCGCTCAATGCCGAGTTTTATTTCCCATTGACTGAGGACACTCACTTCTGAATATTTTTGAGGTCATCCAGGTATTTTTTTGGGACATTCGAGATACGTCTTTGTGTTCTTTTTGGTTGGCTGTGTTTTTCACTTTGCTATTCTCCAGCTGATGCAAATGAGGCCTGAAGTTCTTTAGCTATTCGTTTGGGTTCTTTTGTGACCACATGTAGTCGATGACGTTGTGCTCTTAGTGAATTCTGGTAGGTTGGTCATACCTGTGAAAATGTATTACTGTTCTCTACTTTTTCTCTCACTGTACGTCAAGAGGTCAAGCAGTAGTTTTGTTACCAGAATGGTAGATTTCAATTACTTGGTTAGACATTTGTATATCAATCTCTTTAGAATATGCTGCATTTTGAGACCTTCTACCCAGCTTCACATTGTCAGTCAGGTTCTATTTAACTAATGTATCGATTTAAGATCTGGCAGTAGTTATGGTTGCGTGTCACTGTGAAATTGAACCAAATTGTTCATTAAAATTGGTTAAGTGGTTGATTTAGTAGCTAATGGGCAATTATTTCTTCACATCGAGCCAGGTAGAATTGCACAGTTTTTTTCATTCAGTAAATAAAATCCTCATTTAAAAAAAGAGACATTTTGTGTTTGCTTGGCTTATCTTTATCTAATATTAAAGTGAAGGAGCTATGATAAAATGACCTATTGTTTCAATCAGATTTTTATATTAAAACTTTTGTTTCAATTTTCCATTTCTGTATCTGTGTAAAAAAAACCAAACCAAAATCTTGCAATTTTCAGACTGGCCTTTAAGCCTTATATTAGAGCCACACTTCCTGCTCCATTCTGAGGAATTTTCAGCAGAGTCCTTATAATCACAGACAGGATTACAATGAAAGGTTCCATCTTTATATACAGTAGATAACACAGGATCCATCATTCACAATAAGTGATGTCAGCACTGCTCTCCTCTGCCTTCTTTTACAATGATGTTTGCCCAGATTAGACAAGCTCAGATTAGACGCTGAGAAGGCTTCTATATAAAAGTTAAGGGCTGAATCAGTTTATTGCTGCTTATGTTCAGGTGGCTAATGGGAAGAAATCTTAAAGCATAATTTTACTTTTTGGCAATTTTTCAGTGTAAGTTATCATGTCTGTGTACATGTTTAATGTGGCACTGGGCGTTACCCGTGGACGAGGTACTTGTCTTCCATGCCCTGGTCATGCTACAGGAAAACGCAGTCCCTGAGTGTGTGTGATGCTGTTGTGAATGCTACGGACACCTTCAGATTCAGCTCTGCCATGTTTGACATGGCGGCGCACCCCTATAACACCATTACTGACAGTCCAGTTGGCATACAAAGGATAGCAGGAAGTACACTTTCTGTTCTCTTCTGCACAACACAGAGGCATATTCTTGGTGGTTACTGACGGCATCTCAGCACTTGTTATGACCGTTACTGTAGATTTACAGGATAAGCAAGGGACCTCCAGAACACCAGGGTAGCGCCACCCAGGTCAATGTGTTTCGCTGTGACTAGTACACTCCAACTAAACTTCCTGGGAACAGATGTTAGAAAGATTCTCTTACTGTCTTCTTCCTATGCATGCCCAAACTAGCTGAGACCATCTCACTAACCACAGATTCCAAGGTCTGTCAAGCGCTACAGACCATTTCCATTTCCACCAGTCTCTTAGTGACTTTCCTAATATTTTCTTGCTGTAAGTCTCCCGACTCGCCTGTTTAAGGGAGAACAATGCCGCTACTGAAGCTCTACTGCGGAAACATGCTTCCTTTTCCACTGATTCCTTCCCAAACACACCCAATGATGATTCTCTTCCTCTCTGAGGGTGTCCTCTCTTGTCTCTTCTCTGACTCTCCTCTGGCCACCGACCAACCCTTTCCTGTGATGAACTTCCTCCTAGTTGCTTGAACCACCCCCCAGCCTGGAGCTCCATCTGGCACTGTCGAAATGCAGCTCAAACCAGAACAACATAGTCTGTTCAACATGGCACAAGTCTCTGCCAACAGAAGAGCTGTTTTTATGTCTCCTCACTGAACGGGGTATTTATATTCTGTATGAACATGCAGTATGTCCTGTTCCAGCAAGAGTCATAAAGGAGTTACATGGGAAACAGTGGCCTCCTGTGGCTGGTGGTTAGTACTGCGGGCAACTAGTGTTCTCAACGTCCATACAGTACAATGCCAAATACTTTGCTATTGAAACAGAACGGAAGCTGTAAACCGAATGTTAGTGTAATACAAACAGTTAGTGGTGGGTGACCATCAGCGGCATATTCCCCATCACCTCAAGCATGCATAATGTAACTATTTCTAGCAATTATATGATTTGTATTCTGTATTCTTCACCAATTTTCCCCTATATACTGTAGGTTCTATCTCTAATTTTCAGATCTATCTGGGCAGGAAGGAGGTTAGCTGCAATGATACCTCTCATGGACGGTACACACACAGTGGGGAAAAAAAGTATTTAGTCAGCCTCCAATTGTGCAAGTTCTCCCACTTATAAAGATGAGAGAGGCCTGTAATTGACATCATAGGCAGATCACAACTATGAGAGTCAAAATGAGTAAACAAATCCAGAAAATCACCTTGTCTGATTTGGCAAGATTTATTTAGCAAATAATACTGCCGCCATCTTGTCACAGTAGAGGTGTTGGCTTCTCTTCTCCAGTCAGTCAAGTTCAATTCAGTAGTCAAGTCCGATGTTGTCACAAAGTTGGTAGTAGGTAAATCCGGTATTTCTTGCACAATTTCTTCTTCAGTTACAACAACTACTTGCTCTTTCTCCCAGTCATCTTCCGGGGGCACAGCAGTCGCACACACATCTTCATCATAATTTCTTTCAGCGGGTTCTCCGCATTGTGAGGTAGTCGCATACTGGCGACTATGCCAAGTGTAAGGGAGGGACAGGACTGTAGTCGTGACCTGAATTACTGCAACATCTATGTCCAGTCCTTCCCCTACAGAAAACTGTACTCTTCTCTTCGGCGTACCTGCATCTTTAAATTCAGCTTCCTCTGGGCACTTCCCAGGCGATGACGGTCCCTCTTCCAAGCGACCCCCAGCAATGGGGACACAGTCCAAGTTAACTTTAACATTTTCTTTACTGAATACTTCAAGCGTTACATCCACAGTTGGTACATCGTGACATTTACTTGTTTCCTCATCTTTCCCTTTCTGGCTGTCACTTGTGTACAGTACATGCCCGGATCGAACCGTCCTAGACTGCTCTCCAGTTTTTTCCTGGCCTGACTGGCCTGACCTCGCCATAATGACAATTCTTTCTGCCTGTTTCGCCCCAGACTCAAAATCATCAGTCACCAGGTTTGGTTGCCTCTGGTAAAGCATCCTGCCCATCTGTACTGATCTCGTCGAAGCTCCAACTTCCTTCATCTCCTCAGTCCAACCGACTCCTGCCCTAAAAGCATCTGTCCAGGTGATAGGTCGCCACATCTTTCCTATCCTGTTCTGGCCCACTGCTATGACACACAGTGGCTGTGGGTAATGTGGGCTGCAGCACTGCAGCACTTTAGTGTTACTTGGCTGCCAAGCTATCCATGCCTATAGCCCATGTGGACACTAGGGCACCCTGGCCCCGTCTGACTTAACTTTCTAAAAACTTCTCTCTACTACCCGGCAGCTCCTCCTACAATTAACCCTCTATAAACATCCTATCAGCTATACCTATACGGCCCACTAGTATGCCTACACTAGTATGCCCCCATCTAGTGGCCCACAACAGAACTACACTTACCCTATGTATAACAACTATCTACCAAAGTGTCCTCCTCTTAGGTCCCCCAAAAAGGATGCACTGACTTACCCTGAACTGTAAATAAATATCAATGCACATTACTTTACAATATATACAGTATATCACTTAGAAACGCAGCCTCAAGAGCATGGTAACACATATACAAATGTGGCAGTACCAGTAAAGTGAGCTGTAATACATCATATGTAGCAGAACTGCAAGCATTCAACATATACATTATCAGTATTAGCAATATGTAAACATTAACAAATCACCGGCAATTAGAGGAAGGGAAGCAAGAAGGACATTATATCTCACCCCCTTACAATGCTTTGCAATAACCAAAGGAAAATTTGCTGCCACCACTAAATTTTTATTACAGACCATTTCGACACCTGTTAGTAGTAATGTTGAGCCTCATAAGCCTTCAGGGGAGTATTTTATAGAGCAAGAGTAATTAAGCTATTAAATTTTATATATTCAATCCAACAATTAGGCACTGCTTATAAATATATACAAGAGATTTTACAAAAGAGACAAGACAATACAGTATAAACAGTCATAGAAAAAATTAAAGGGTTAAACAAAAGAAAGTTACTAGTTACGATGACCTCATATGGGGCTGGTAAATAAGATGAAGGATCAGGTACCAAAAATTATAAGATCCCCGTGTGATGAACGGGCAGGCCGCTGCCACCAAATTGTGACGGACAGCGGACCCTGTGCCACCAATAGGTCACGATCCCACCACTGACACGGGTTTGTCAGCGGACAGAGGGACGTGACGCATTGCCGGCACACGGCTATCACAGGCACAGTGGGGGCTTATCTTAGTTATCCCACCACTGGCACCATGTGGCAAAGCACAGCAAGCTAATCTTGCTCTAACAATTTATTTCAGGGGGGTATTTTGGTTGCCCCACCACTGCTAACAACCTTCCAAGAACTGCGGGGATTTATGTATATCCCGCTTTCTCAGTTCCACTTTGGAACTCGCAGCTCTCCGGCGCCCCCCTTACCCTCAGGTCAGTCAGGGAACTGCACCTAGGATAATTAGTCGCCGGACGGGCTGCTTGTTGTGCATGGGCAATTAGACTACTGCGGTAAGGGAATTATCAATGCTGTGGCCTCAACCACTCATTCAGCAATATAAGACCCTTCTGTACTGCCAGCTAGCCTCACCAGCCATGCACACCACGCTGCCACCAGCCACGCTTTACTTAATCAAAGAGTTAATTAAGAGGGTCCGCGGCAAACCCCTGAAATTAGTAGCGATTATCTAAAAAAGGCGCATAGTTCGTTTCTTAGAGCATGGAGACAGAACTAATAGATTTTATCATTTATTCCCAAAAGAATGCGGGCAGTGATTACATAGATAAAAGTTGCTATAAAGTTGAGACATTACATATGTACAATACAAATATAACATAAAGGGGATTAAAAAGACAGAAAGTAACACTCACATGTGCTTAGTCGGTATCAGGCAGACCATGTGGCTGGGGAGAGAAGGCGGAGCCACACGTCTCCACTCATCTGGGTTCTGGTCGGCACGGACGCTGTAGCTCCCACTGACTCATTGTAAGGGAGGGTGCCTTATAGCCCAGGGTCTGTGACATTACGAAAGGGGCAGTCTGCAGAAGTTCATCCCCCCTTTCTCCAAGTTGCCAATGAACTAAAAAACTTATGATAACCATATCTCAATGAGGGAAGCTCGTATCAACACACTGAGGGCCTCATAGGCTGTAGTTCATCGAATGTAATAAAGCAACATCAGACATGCCATACTTAGGACACTCCGTTTGGGAGCAATCCATATCTCAAGTTCTGGCGGTGATAGAACTTTGCAAGAGCCACCGTAGGGAAGCCGGGTCCGCGCAGATCACAGAAATGTCCATTTCATTTTTCTGTCGTGATCGGAGCCCATGCTAGCCTATTTTAATATCTCTCATAGTTTTATTACAGACACATGTCCCAGAAAACAAAGGACTTCTTTAGCTTAACTAACTAACATTCCTTTCTGTGGAGATAGGCCAAATGCTATAGGGGAAGTGTCCTATTACCAGTGCGGACACAGGCTGTTAAGGAGAGGGAAGGAGGGAAGCTGTAGGAGCTGACAGGCTGAATTTCTCATCAGAGTGAAGTGGGAGATTTCTAGAAGGTTCTAGAAACATCATACTTTATAGACATTTTACATTACACCTCCCCCTTTTAGAGGGCGCTACGGAGGCATTACCTCTCGGTAATCGGCCATGCGCACCTCAGCGGGTTTGCCCCGGCGGGACAACCCATCGACATTTCCATGTTTGCTGCCCTTTTTGTGTTGTACTGTAAAGTCGTACCTTCCATTGGTTCCAGACACTGTGAGCAACCAGCTCAGAGGGTTGTGATCGGTAACCACCGTGAAGGTGCGCCCGTACAGGTAGGGCTGCAAATGTTGCAGTGCCCACACCATGGCCAGACACTCCTTCTCGATGCCACTTCCCTCAGCAAAAGTTTCCAGCTCAGGTACAACACGGGGTGCTCCTGGTTCCCCGAGTCGACCTGGCTGAGCACCGCACCGAGGCCAAACTCGCTGGCGTCGGTCTGTACCAGAAACGGGCGACTGCTGTTGACTGCTCTCAACACTGGAGAGTTGCACAGGGCTGCTTTCAAAGCTTGGAAGGCCGCCTCAGAGTCATCTGTCCAGTTGACTGTTTGGGGTAGCCTCTGCTTGGTGAGGTCAGTCAAGGGTTTTGCAAGGGCGCTATAGTCCTGCATGAACTGCCTATAGAAGGACTTCACCTGTTTCTTGGCTCTGGGGGTGGGCCAGGACACAATTGCGTCCACTTTGCCAACCGCTCAAGCAGATCCTCGATGCGCGGCATCGGGTGGGCATCAGAGGTTGTGATGGCGTTGAGCCCCCTTTAGTCCACGCAGAACCGGGTGGTTCGATCCTTTTTAGGCACGAGGACTACAGGTGAGGCCCACGCGCTTTTTGACCATCGAATCATCCCCAGCCTTAACATCTCCTCGATCTCTTGGCGCATGACTTGTTGCACCGCCTCAGAGATCTGATAAGGTGTTCGCCGTAGTGGGGCGTGATTTCCGGTGTCCACCTCATGAACCGCTAACTCCATCCTCCCAGGTCGGTTGGTGAACACTGCCTGGAAGGGATCCAGGGTTTCCACCAACTGCGACCGCTGGGATACGGTTAGCAAACCACTTATCTCCATGTCCTCATTGGACCCATTGGCCTTGACTTGGGCCAGCATGCCCAGGAGGGGATTTTCCTCCCCATCCTCGGGCAGGTTGCAGACCGGTAGGATGCAAGCTTCACGCTCGTGGTGCGCCTTCAGCATGTTGACGTGAAAGGCCTTGCGCCTACCCCGAGCATAGTCAAGCGTGACCACATAGGTGACCGGGTTGAGCTTTTGGTGGACGATGTATGGGCCTTCCCAGGCTGCCTGAAGCTTATCCGTTGGTACGGGGACCAGCACTCACACCTTTTGACCCACCTGTTAGGTCCGCTCCTGGGTGTTCTGGTCGTACCAGTGCTTCTGGTCAGCCTGAGCCTGCTGTCACGGAAGCGCATGACATAATCCACGATGGACACTTCTGTGGGGTTTGGCTCATCTTCCCAGGATTCTCTTATCAACCCAAGGGGTCCCCGGACTTGCCTGCCATACAGGAGATCGAAGGGGGAGAACCCGGTCGAGGCCTGCGGAACTTCTCTGTAAGCGAACAGCAGGTGTGGGAGGTACCGCTCCAAGTCGCGCCCTTGGGTCTCAACCAGCATGCGGAGCATCTGTTTGAGGGTACCGTTGAAGCGTTCATACAAACCATTAGTCTGTGGGTGATACGCACTCGATACCAGGTGCTTCACCTGCATTTTCTCACAGAGAGCCTCCATTAGGCGAGACATAAATTGGGTCCCTTGATCGGTAAGCATCACCCTGGGAAATCCTACCCTTGAAAAGATGGTCACCAGTGCGTCAGCCACCTTATCTGCCCTGGTTGAAGACAGAGCTACTGCCTCTGGGTACCGGGTAGCGTAGTCTACCACGGTGAGAATGTATTGCTTTCCAGAGCTGCTGGGGACGGCCAGTGGGCCTACAATGTCCACCGCGATTCTCTGGAAAGGCTCCTCTATCACCGGCAAAGGAATAATGGGAGCCTTAAGATCAGGCCCCGCCTTACCCACTTTTTGACAGGTGTAACAGGTGCGGCAGTATTGTGTTACCTCTGTCCCCATCTTGGGCCAATAGAAGTATTGAGACAGCCGTGCCTTTGTTTTGCTGATCCCCAAGTGTCCAGTGAGTGGAATCTCATGGGCAATCCGCAACAACTCAGTTCTGAGCTGTAGGGGGACGACTAGCTGTCTTTCCCTCAACCACTCCTGTTGGGAATCTCCGGGTACTGTCTCCCGGTACAACCTTCCTCGTTCCCAGAACACCCTCTCCTTATCAGACTCGGAGGTGGGCGTCTCGGCGAGGTGTCTCAATTTCTCCAGGCTTGCATCTGAGTGCAGAGCTGCCTGAAACTCCTTGCTGGAGGCTGCCAGAAGTGACTTCAGGGTTCCTTCCTTACTGGGACCCTCTGGAACCTGCTCTGAGTTCACCTCTGGTTCAGTCTCTCCTGTAGCAGAAGAGAGTCCAGAAGACAGGGCGCTACGTGCTATCTGGGCACTCTGACTGCGTGTGACAGCTGCTATGTATGCTGTCTCCCTGGGGATTTCTACAGACCCACCAATCAGGGCTGCTATGGGCCCTACTTCTCCATCCACCCCCAACCCTTTAGGAGCAGTGCTACTTATGGGCCAGTTACCTTCCTCGGTGGCACTGGTCAGTTGCATGGCATTACCATCCTCATGGTCCCCATGCACTTCCCCATTTCCTTGAGCACCGTTGCTTGCTCCTGCCAGGGGTTCCTCAGCCGTCTCACTCCGCAGATTGAGGGGGCCGAGCACTTCGGTACCTGTGGACACATCTACC
This sequence comes from Dendrobates tinctorius, assembly GCF_039654945.1. Taxonomy (NCBI): domain Eukaryota; kingdom Metazoa; phylum Chordata; class Amphibia; order Anura; family Dendrobatidae; genus Dendrobates; species Dendrobates tinctorius. The sequence continues at coordinate 11,570,317 of NW_027361802.1, forward strand.
GTTTCAAAGAAAGGGTTAACAGGTTCAGTCGGCACAGATACATCATCATCATCATTCCTAGGAAAAGAATGGTTATCAGGTTTCTTTGGTACATTTACATCACCATCAGCATCATTCCTGGGGAAAGAATGGTTGTTAGTTGCATCATTACTCATCAAGTCATTAGCCGGTAACACATTCAGTTTCCCATCATCATCATCATCATCATCACCACCAGGGTTAACGTTACCCTTATTATCAGATTGGGGGAGGGTGTCAGGGACATAGTATGCAACCATCCTCCCTAAGTCAGTCCCCAATAAAACATCAGTGGGCAGGTTTTCAGACACTCCCACTTCCCTCACCCCGCTCCCAGCACCCCAATCAAGAAATACCTGGGCCACTGGCAAGGGACAGCGGGTACCCCCGATCCCGGTGACAGTCAGGGTTTTCCCCTCAACAAACTCTTCAGGGGTCGCCAGTCCAGGATGGATGAGGGTTCGTTCAGCCCCTGTGTCCTTGAGGCCTGAAGCAAGACGGACCCCTACCTGGACGGGTTGAACGTTGTCGTCAATCCTCCCAACCACACCTCCCACCAAAAGAACAGAGGCGTTTGGCCCAGAGGCCTTGGCTGGGGGGTTCTTCGGCTTTTCCGCACAGGTGTAACTGAGGTGACCAGGCCGCTTCCAGTGGAAACACAGGCGACTGTCAGTAGTAGGCCTGGTGTTGGCAACAGGGACAGGGCCTCCGGAGAGACGGCTAGCTGGGGCACTGGGGTTGGTTGCAGGCTTACCCCCTCTCCAGCTGGTGGTGACTGGCCTCCGTGCCTCTGGCTTCCAGTTGGCCTCATAGTTGTCTGCGATCTGCGCCGCTTTGTCCGCATTTGGTGGTTCGCGGTCCAGGATGAACTGTCGGACCTCAGCTTGGCAAAGATGCAGGAACTGGTCTTTGATCATCAGGTCCCGTAGCAGCTCAAAGGAATCAATGGACAGTCCATGGATCCACTGGTCAAAGTGGGTCCTGAGTCCTTGCACCACATCACTATAGCTATCGTGTGGGCCACGTTGGAGGTTCCGGAACTTCTTTCGGTATACCTCAGGTGTCAGCCGGTATTTGGCGATCAGAGCTTGCTTGATGGCATCATAGTCATCATCATCTTCTGACGGTAGAGAAGCTAACGCCTCCAGAGCTTTGCCTTTTAGTCCTGGGGTCAAGTACCTGGCCCATTGGACCTTATCCAGCCAGTACTGTCGGCAGGCTTTCTCAAAGGCTCGCAGAAACGTGTCCAAGTCCCCGTCCTTTTCCATTACGGGAAAATGCTCTTGCCGGGGTTTAGGAGTCTGGACGCTGCTGGGCTCACTGCTTCGGGCTGTGGGGGCATTCCCCCCCGCTGGAGCACCTCCAGTTCATGGGCCCTCTGCGCCTGGCGCCCGGCTCTCTCAGCCTCAGCTTGGCGCTCGGCTCTCTCCGCCTGTGCTTGGTGTTCGGCTCGGGCCTCCTTCCGTTATTGCTGGATCAGCCTCACCCGCCCCTCACGGTCTTCGGCGGGGAGTTCGTCCAAGGCCGCTTGCAGGTAGGGGTCCAATCTGTCCGGATTGTATGTGGAGCCAACGCTCAGGAGTGGAGCCTCTGCTGCAGCCCCATTGTTACTTGGGCCCGCTTCTGTGTTCGCTGGGCTCTGATCGTTTTCCCGTTGCACCAGAGCCGCGATCAGTTGGGCTTTGTTTTTGTTCATTGTGTCGATCCGCCACACCCTGCAGAGGGCAATAAGAAATGCCTTGTTATGCTGCTTATACCACTCTGCTCCCATTGTAGCCATGGTTGCCAAATAAAAGATAGAAAAGAAAAACGGAGAGAAGGAAGGGAATACTCGCATGTACACACAAATGTCTCAGGACTAGTAACCACTGAGTCTGTTCTCAAAAACCTATGATGCAGGATTCCCGCAGGAACCGTGCAGGTCTTTAGTGAGAGGAATGATTGCTCAAACCAAATCACTAATGCTCTAGGATTATCCCACCGCTGCCACCAATATGTGATGAATGGGCGAGCCGCTGCCACCAAATTGTGACGGACAGCGGACCCTGTGCCACCAATAGGTCATGATCCCACCACCGACATGGGTTTGTCAGCGGACAGAGGGACGTGACGCACTGCCGGCACACGGCTATCACAGGCACAGTGGGGGCTTATCTTAGTTATCCCACCACTGGCACCATGTGGCAAAAACACAGCAAGCTAAATTTGCTCTAACAATTTATTGCATGGGGGTATTTTGGTTGCCTCACCACTGCTAACAACCTTCCAAAAACTGCGGGGATTTATGTATATCCCGCTTTCTCAGTTTCACTTTGGAACTCGCAGCTCTCCGGCGCCCCCCTTACCCTCAGGTCAGTCAGGGAACTGCACCTAGGATAATTAGTCACCGGACGGGCTGCTTGCTGTGCACGGGCAATTAGACCACTACAGTAAGGGAATTATCAATGCTGTGGCCTCAACCACTCATTCAGCAATATAAGACCCTTCTATACTGCCAGCTAGCCTCGCCAGCCGCACACACCACTCTGCCACCAGCCACGCTTTACTTAGTCAAAGAGTTAATTAAGAGGGTCCGCGGCAAACCCCTGAAATTAGTAGCGATTATCTAAAAAAGGTGCATAGTTTGTTTCTTAGAGCATGGAGACAGAGCTAATAGATTTTATCATTTATTCCCAAAAGAATGTGGGCAGTGATTACATAGATAAAAGTTGCTATAAAGTTGAGACATTACATATGTACAATACAAATATAACATAAAGGGGATTAAAAAGACAGAAAGTAACACTCACATGTGCTTAGTCGGTATCGGGCAGACCATGTGGCTGGGGAGAGAAGGCGGAGCCACACATCTCCACTCATCTGGGCTCTGGTCGGCACGGACGCTGTAGCTCCCACTGACTCATTGTAAGGGAGGGGTGCATTATAGCCCAGGGTCTGTGACATTACGAAAGGGGCAGTCTGCAGAAGTTCATCCCCCCTTTCTCCAAGTTGCCAATTAACTAAAAAACTTATGATAACCATATCTCAACGAGGGAAGCTCGTATCAACACACTGAGGGCCTCATAGGTTGTAGTTCATCAAATGTAATAAAGCAACATCAGACATGCCATACTTAGGGCACTCTGTTTGGGAGCAATACATATCTCAGGTTCTGGCGGTGATAGAACTTTGCAAGAGCTACCGTAGGGAAGCCGGATCCACGCAGATCACAGAAATGTCTGTTTCGTTTTTCTGTCGCGATCGGAGTCCATCCTAGCCTATTTTAATATCTCATAGTTTTATTTCAGACACATGTCCCAGAAAACAAAGGACTTCCTTTAGCTTAACTAATTAACATTCCTTTCTGTGGAGATAGGCCAAATGCTATAGGGGAAGTGTCCTATTACCAGTGCGGACACAGGCTGTTAAGGAGGGGGAAGGAGGGAATGTTAGCGTCTTATACATGAGACATGGCATGTACAACTTTACCCATCTGGCCAATATTAATTCTGGCCTAATGGGCAGGCCACACAGCAATTCAAGTGAATGCATTGTGTTCGGCTCTGTGCCACAATGCTGAAAATATGTCTCTCATGTCTATAGAACCTACAAGTCTAATCAAGAGAAGCAGGAAACAGTGGCACTCGGTGATCAGCTGCAATGATTCTTTTTAATCAGTTAAAACAACACATGGATACATGGAAGCGGGTGTAATCACGGATGAACGGCCATTTTGCGACGGTCAGACACTTCAGTGGGTCCAAGTTATCTATAGAATCTAAATCTATGACACTAAAATCCCAATATTCATAACTGGTAATATGGCCCCACAAAGTCTGGGACATTGGCAACACAAGTCTGTTGCCTCCTATTCATACGACCACAGCAGAGGAGGTGGCTGCATTACAGACCCTCTGCTCAGTGGGGGGGTCATTGAACATGTAGAAGAGATTGCCAGATCCTATGCTCAATATGAGGGTGACAGAGGGCATAACTCACAGGATTCTCTGGCACGTGTCTTTAGGCAGCTCTGCATTATTACCCTGGATTCAACACCCCATTGGGTAAGACCACAAAAACTAGCACTGAATAAAAAGGCCGATATCTCTGCAACCCTACGGGGTTTATTTTTGCCAGAGGAGTTGTACTTTTGAATGACACCATTCATGTATATAATGTACTGGAAAACGGGAAAAAGTTTCCAAGTGGAATGAAATTATGAAAAAAAAAGCACAATTCTGACACTGTTATTTGTGAATTGTTTTTACGGCTTACATTTTGTGGTAAAAATGACTTAGCAGTATGATTGTGCTCATTAGTACAGTTATGGGATAACAAATATGTCAAGTTTTTTTTATTAATTTAGTAGTGAAAGAAAATCTGAATTTTTTTTTTAAATTTGGTCTGCGGAATGGCATGCGCAGTCAATTCTGTCTCAAAGGTAGGTGTAGGCACACAGTCAATGCCCTCACGGTCAGAGGAAGTGTGCGGCAGCATACAGCAGTGAGGGACGGTATTCAGGAGTCAGCTCACGGATAGAGAATTAACTGTCTCCTGCTGCGCTCTCTGTCTTCCCGCCAAGTCTCCCCAGTTCCCGTGCACAGCCCCTTTTATCTCAGTCACGCCCCCTTCAGTCCAGTACAAAGGATGGTCCAGGTCTGAATGCCTTCCCCCTTGCAACAGTGGTAACAGTCCCTTTGATTCCAGGACCGGCACAGGAGAGGCACCACTGGCCTGGTCCATCTTCCTACATTCCCCCTCTCCTTGTGCTCGCTATTTCACTGTCGAGGTTTTTCGTAGAATACGTTGGGGTCCTATGGTTTCTTGAACAGTTTGCTTCCAAACAAATTGGTCCTGATTGTATCGATTGAGGGGTATTACAGCTGTTGTCCGTTTGGAGCGCCTTAGCTCAGAAGGAGTAATTGAGTCACCTTGAGTAGTTGAGTCAGGCTGCATGGAGGAGGGTGGTGGGGTGTCTGGTTCCACCGGTGCAGGGCCTTCAGGAACTTCGGGAATTTGTTCTGCCGGGGGACCCTCAGGTGATCTTCCAGGCCCCTATTCTTCTTCTTCTCAATCTTCTACCTTTGGTGCCGGTTCCTCGGGAACATCTGGTTCACTGCTGATTGGATTAAGATCCTTTGACAGGCAGGGCCGAAGCATGTTTCGGTGGACTATCCGAGTGGCTGAGTCCTCACCCCTTTCGGGTTGTATTTCATAGACAGGTTCCATGCGGTCAATTCGCCATTTCACTCGATATGGGTGTTTCTCCCACCAATATTGTAACTTACCTCGAGGGCGTTTCTCCAATACTAACACACGGTCGCCCACTTGAGGATCCATACCTCGTAAAGGAATTCTCTCTGCGTGCTCTAATTCTTGCAGTTTGGTCCGCACTAGGTGATACAAGGTCTGCAATCGATACCGATGCTCTTGAATCCAGGTAGACACCCCCACCCGGGGATACTCCTCCTCAGGCTCCAGCTCCAGTTCAGCGATCTCTTTCCCTGGACACCCAAACAGCAAGGTGTACGGAGCATAACCGGTCACTCGGTTTACCCGGTTGTTATACACCCATACCAATTCAGCCACTTACTCAGGCCATCACGCTTTCCGATCTTCTTCCAGTGTTCTCAGCATCCGAATGAGAGTATGATTGAATTGCTCGCAGGCTCCATTTCCTTGTGGGTGGTAGGGTGTAGTGCGGGACTTCTCTATCTGATATAACCAGTGTAACTCTTCCATCAACAGAAAAAATGCAGGGAAAAATGGAATGCCTCACCGTGTCAATGTGCTTGGTAGCCTTGAATTTGCCAGCAGCGATCCAAAAAATTCCGTCTGATCGTCGGATCACAATGAGAGGAAAAAAAAAAGTTCTCAGATCACACAGCTGAATAATAAAAAACAATTCTTCTTTATTTCACACCATCATAAAAATGTGTAGATATATTCACAAATATTCTACGACTAAGGGCTGATAGCCAGAAAGGCGTAAGAATGTGACTCTGCTTTTATCTATTTGTGGATATATCTACATCTTTTTATGATAGTGTTAAATAAAGAATTGTTTTTTATTATTCAGCTGTGTGATCTGACAACTTTTTTTTTTTGTAACTCTTCCATCACTTTTCCCAAAAAACAGCCCCCCTGCTCAGAATGGATTCGTTGTGGGCAGCTGTATACTTGAAAGAAGTTTTTACATATGACTGATCTCGTGTAGGGGTTACAACAGCAAACTTCGTAAAGTGGTCCACCATCACTTAACAATGTTCATACCCTTGATAGGCTGGCACAATCGTCATGTAGTCAATCATTAGCACCTCCAGGGTGACTGAAGTCACGAAGGTTGCTCTCTGCTCAGGTGGTTTCACCAGCTTGCAGCGCCTGCACAATCTACAGGTCTCCTCCACTACTGTTCTTAACCGGGGATGATATACGAGTCGTTGTAACCATTGGAAGGTCTTTTCCTGGCTGAAGTGTGCCCCCTGTTCATGTGCTTCTGTGGCCACATCGGATAACAGCATCCCCGGGATTACTCTTTGCCAGGTGGCGCTGAGCTCTTGCCACAGCTGGACCTTCCTACAGCAGTCCATTCCGCATCTAAAGTCCTTCCCACAGCCACAGTGACAAACGGTGATGTCACTGTAGCTGTGATCCCTCCCTGGCCTGAACTGCAGTGACCTCTGGATCATGGGAAAATGCCAGTGATAAGGTGACCGCAGTTCAAGCTCAGAGTCTTCACAGCATAATCATGCAGTGTAAATGCTTCTTTAAGATCTACCAGGGGTGTGCCTCGCCAACAAAATGGAGGAATTAGAGTTAATTTTGTTGGAGCATAATTATGACATGGTGGGGATATCTGAGACATGGCTGGACGAGAGCCATGACTGGGCTGTTAATTTATAGGGCTATAGTCTGTTCAGAAATGACCATACAAATAAGCAAGGGGGAGGCGTGTGTTTATGTGTAAAATCATCCTTAAAGACTATCCTGCGATCTAATGAAAATGTAGAGTCCCTGTGGGTGGAGATAAGGGAAGGGGGAAAAATAATAAATTACTGATAGGCGTTTGTTATAAGTCTCCAAAAATAATGGAAACAACAGAGAATATCCTCATCAAGCAAATAGATGAATCAGCAACTCAAGGAGAAGTCATTATCATGGGGGACTTCAACTACCCTGAAATACATTGGGGAACTGAAAGCTGCAGTTCCAGCAAAGGTAATGGGTTTTTGACAACTGTGAGAGACAATTACCTTTCACAACTGGTTCAGGACCCAACAAGAGGGGGGGGCACTGCTAGACCTAATATTGACCAACAGGCCAGACCGCATATCAAATATAAGGGTTGAGGGTCACTTGGGTAATAGTGATTACAAAATAATAAGTTTTCTGGTGTCCTTTAATAAGATGTGTAGTAGAGGGGTTACAAGGACACTAAACTTCAGGAAGGCAAATTTCCAACGGATGAGAGATGATCTTGGTGCAATTAACTGGGACGATATCCTGAGACATAAAAATACACAAAGAAAATGGGAGACGTTTATTAGCATCCTGAATAGGACCTGTGCACAATATATACCGTATGGGAATAAACATGTTAGAAATAGGAGAAAACCACTGTGGTTAAATAGAGCTGTAAGGCTAGTTTCACACTTGCTTTTTTTTGCAGCGCGTTTTTCCCGCAAAAAAAACGCATTAAAAAAACGCATACAAAAGCATACAACTGCTGCGTTTTTTTCAAGCATTTTTATGAGCATGCATGAAAAAAACGCAGCGTTTTTATGCGTTTGTATGCGTTTTTAGTGCGTTTTTACCGCGTTTGCGTTTTTTTCCAACATTAGGTGGCCCCTCACACTAACCCAAACCATGACTTTACTAACCCTAACCCTGACCCTAACCCTAACCCTAACCCTAACCCTAACTAACCCTAACCCTAACCCTAACCCTGACCCTAACCCTTAACCAAACCATACTTAACCCTAACCCAAACCCTAAACCCTAACTAACCCTAACCCTAACCCTGACCCTAACCCTAACCCTAACCCTAACCCTAACTAACCCTAACCCTAACCCTAACCCTAACCCTAACTAACCCTAACCCTAACCCTAACTAACCCTAACCCTAACCCTAACCCTAACTAACCCTAACCCTAACCCTGACCCTAACCCTTAACCAAACCATACTTAACCCAAACCCAAACTCTAACTAACCCTAACCCTAACCCTAACCCTGACCCTAACCCTGACCCTAACCCTTAACCAAACCATACTTAACCCTAACCCTGACCCTAACCCTAACCCTAACCCTGACCCTAACCCTTAACCAAACCATACTTAACCCTAACCCTGACCCTAACCCCAACCCTAACCCTGACCCTGACCCTAACCCTAACCCTAAACCCCTTTAACTAACCCTAACTCTAACCCAAACCCCTAAATTCCATGGTTAAAAAAAAAAAACGCTTGTGCAAAAAAACGCATACATAAGCATGCCAATGCGCACATATGCGCACCCATAGGCTATAATGGCCATTTTTAGCGCAAAACATGCGCATATGTGCGCATGCGCTTTTTTGCAGGGCCAAAAAATGCAACATGCTGCGTCTGGAAAATACCAACGCACACCCCAAAAAAACGCAGCGCATGAAAATCGCATATGTGCGCATGCCAGCGCGCAGGTATGCGCACCCATGTTAAATATAGGGGAAAAAACGCATGCGCACGTATGCGTTTTTTTCCAGCGCAAAAAAACGCAAATGTGAAACCAGCCTAAGGGGCACAATAAGTGACAAAAAGAAAGCATTTAGAGAATTAAAGCAAGTAGGTAGTGATGATGAGGCATTAAATAAATACAGAAAATTAAATAAATTCTGTAAAAAGCAAATCAAGATAGCAAAGATTGAGACAGAGAGACTCATTGCCAAAGAAAGTAAAAATAATCCCAAAATATTCTTTAACTACATAAATGGTAAGAAACTAAAAAATGATAGTGTTGGCACCCTTAAAAATAGTCTGAGTGAAATGGTGGATGGGGATGAGGAAAAAGCCAATATGTTAAATGACTTTTTTTCAACAGTGTTTACACAAGAAAATCCCATGACGGATAACATGATCAATGATAAAAATTCACCATTAAATGTCACCTGCTTAACCCAGCAGGAAGTACCGCGGCGTCTAAAAATCACTAAAATTGACAAATCCCCAGGCCTGGATGGGATACACCCCCGAATACTGCAGGAATTAAGTACAGTCATAGATAGACCTATAATAGACCTATTTTTAATCTTTAAAGATTCCATAATAACAGGGTCTGTACCACAGGACTGGCGTATGTCAAATGTAGTGCCAATATTCAAAGAGGGGACAAAAACTGAACATGGAAATTATAGGCCAGTAAGTTGAACCTTAACTGTGGGTAAAATCCTAGAGGGTTTTCTAAGAGATACTATACTGGAGTATCTGAAGAAGAATAACCTCATGACCCAATATCAACATGGGTTTACAAGGGACCGTTCCTGTCAGACTAATCTGATAAGCTTTTATGAAGAGGTAAGTTCTGGACTGGACCAAGGGAATGCAGTGGACGTGGTGTACATGGACTTTTCAAAAGCTTTTGATACGGTGCCACACAAACAGTTGGTACGTAAAATGAGAACAATGGGGATAGGGGAAAATATGTGTAAATGGGTTAAGAGTTGGCTCAGGGATAGGAAACAAAGGGTGGTTATTAATGGAGCACACTCGGACTGGGTCACTGTTAGCAGTGGGGTACCACAGGGGTCAGTATTGGGCCCGCTTCTTTTTAACATATTTATTAATGACCTTGTAGGGTGCATAGAGAGTAGAATTTCAATATTTGCAGATGACACTAAACTCTGCAGGGTAATCAATACAGAGGAGGACAATTTTTTATTACAGGAGGATTTATGTAAACTAGAAGCTTGGGCTGATAAATTGCAAATGAGCTTTAATGGGGATAAATGTAAGGTCATACACTTGGGTAGAACAAACAAGATGTATAGTTATGTGCTTAATTGTAAAACACTGGGCAGAACTGTCACTTAAAAAGACCTGGGTGTATGGGTGGACGACAAACTCACATTTAGTGGCCAGTGTCAGGCAGCTGCTGCAAAGGCAAATAAAATAATGGGATGCATTAAAAGAGGCATAGATGCTCATGAGGAGAACATAATTTTACCTCTATATAAGTCACTAGTGCGACCACACTTAGAATACTGCGTACAGTTCTCGTCTCCGGTGTATAAGAAAGACATAGCTGAACTGGAGCGGGTGCAGAGAAGAGCGACCAAGGTTATTAGGGAACTGGGGGGTCTGCAATACCAAGACAGGTTATTACACTTGGGGTTATTTAGTTTGGAAATTTGAAGGCTTCGGGGTGATCTTATTGCAATGTAAAAAAAAATTTGAAGGCTAAGGGGTGATCTTATTGCAATGTAAAAATATATGCGGGGACAGTACAAAGACCTTTCCAATGATCTTTTTTTACTCTTAGACCTATGACGGGGACAAGGGGGCAACCTCTACGTTTGGAGGAAAGAAGATTTAAGCATACTCACAGATGCGGATTCTTTACTGTAAGAGCAGTGAGACTATGGAACTCTCTGCCATATGATGTTGTAATGAGTGATTCCCTACTAAAATTTAAGAAGAGTCTGGATGCCTTTCTTGAAAAGTATAATATTACAGGGTATATACACTAGTTTCCTTAATATTGTGTTGATCCAGGGAGCTAGTCTGATTGCCGTATTTGGAGTCTGGAAGGATTTTTTTTCCCCGATGTGAAGCTTACTGTTTGCCACATGGTTTTTTTTTTGCCTTCCTCTGGATCAACGTTAGGGCAAGTTAGGATAGGATATGGGTTGAATTAGATGGACTTAAAGTCTTCCTTCAACCTTAATAACTATGTTACTACAGTTGTGGCCAAAAGTTTTGACACCCCTGCAATTTTGTCAGATAATACTCAGTTTCTTCCTGAAAATGATTGCAAACACAAATTCTTTGGTATTATTATCTTCATTTAATTTGTCTTAAATGAAAAAACACAAAAGAGAATGAAGCAAAAAGCAAAACATTGATCATTTCACACAAAACTCCAAAAATGGGCCAGACAAAAGTATTGGCACCCTCAGCCTAATACTTGGTTGCACAACTTTTAGCCAAAATTACTGCGACCAACCGCTTCCGGTAACCATCAATGAGTTTCTTACAATGCTCTGCTCGAATTTTAGACCATTCTTCTTTGGCAAACTGCTCCAGGTCCCTGATATTTGAAGGGTGCCTTCTCCAAACTGCCATTTTTAGATCTCTCCACGGGTGTTCTATGGGATTCAGGTCTGGACTCATTGCTGGCCACCTTAGAAGTCTCCAGTGCTTTCTCTAAAACCATTTTCTAGTGCTTTTTGAAGTGTGTTTTGGGTCATTGTCCTGCTGGAAGACCCATGACCTCTGAGGGAGACCCAGCTTTCTCACACTGGGCCCTACATTATGCTGCAAAATTTGTTGGTAGTCTTCAGACTTCATAATGCCATGCACACGGTCAAGCAGTCCAGTGCCAGAGGCAGCAAAGCAACCCCAAAACATCAGGAAACCTCTGCCATGTTTGACTGTAGGGACTGTGTTTTTTTCTTTGAATGCCTCTTTTTTTCTCCTGTAAACTCTATGTTGATGCATTTGCCCAAAAAGCTCTACTTTTGTCTCATCTGACCAGAGAACATTCTTCCAATACATTTTAGGCTTTTTCAGGTAAGTTTTGGCAAACTCCAGCCTGGCTTTTTTATGTCTCAGGGTAAGAAGTGGGGTCTTCCTCGGTCTCCTACCATACAGTCCCTTTTCATTCAGATGCCGACGAATAGTACGGGTTGACACTGTTGTACCCTCAGACTGCAGGGCAGCTTGAACTTGTCTGGATGTTAGTCGAGGTTCTTTATCCAACATCCGCACAATCTTGCGTTGAAATCTCTTGTCAATTTTTCTTTTCCATCCACATTTAGGGAGGTTAGCCACAGTGCCATGGGCTTTAAACTTCTTGATGACACTGCGCACAGTAGACACAGGAACATTCAGGTCTTTGGAGATGGACTTGTAGCCTTGAGATTGCTCATGCTTCCTCACAATTTGGTTTCTCAAGTCCTCAGACAGTTCTTTGGTCTTCTTTCTTTTCTCCATGCTCAATGTGGTACACACAAGGACACAGGACAGAGGTTGAGTCAACTTTAATCCATGTCAACTGGCTGCAAGTGTGATTTAGTTATTGCCAACACCTGTTAGGTGCCACAGGTAAGTTACAGGTGCTGTTAATTACACAAATTAGAGAAGCATCACATGATTTTTCGAACAGTGCCAATACTTTTGTCCACCCTCTTTTTTATGTTTGGTGTGGAATTATATCCAATTTGGCTTTAGGACAATTCTTTTAGTGTTTTTCCATTTAGGACAAATTAAATGAAGATAATAATACCAAAGAATTTGTGTTTGCAATCATTTTCAGGAAGAAACAGAGTATTATCTGACAAAATTGTAGGGGTGTCAATACTTTTGGCCACAACTGTATGTTACTATATCATTGGTGCAACCTGTGCAGTGGCACAGGGGTACAAGAGGTAACAGAGACAATTTTCACCTCCAAACAAGGTGAAATTGTGCACTACGATAAACTATTGGCATCCAAAGGACCCATACATTATTCTTGCACAGGGGTCCTTTTCTGTTTGTATCCACCAGTGGGATATACGCAGACCGATAAAACCACTGTTTAAGCAAAGGACATTGAGTTAATAATGTACATCACATTGTCATGGGAATTTAAGTTTTTGTGCAGGTGCCCAAAGACAATAGACTTTTAATTGATGAAAATATGCAATATCTACTAAGACAGCTGTTTGATGGATAAAAGTATAGAAAAATTGTGATCTTAGTCCATCATCATCTGAAATGAAATTGGCTTTATTTGATTTGTTCATCAAAAATATCCTTTGTGAAATGAAAGGAAATAATTTTTGTCTACTATTTATGTTTAAATTAAAGAACATTCATGAGAAAAAAATGCTAATTTGTCAGGAAGTATTAGTTAACACACATAGCCAGGTTGAACAACTAAAATGACTAATATTGACTGAAGTGTATGGATTCATGAGTGCAATAACCATTCACCAAATTATTGTATTGTCAATAGTGGATCAACCATCAAACTACTTATATCTAATGTGGTTATCCACCTCTTTGTTTCATTGCAGCCATTTGGTAAATTCAAAAAACTTCATTTTTTTTCTCATTAATGTACACTCTGCACCCCATCTTGACCGAAAAAAACAGATATGTAGTAATTTTTGCAAATTTATTAAAAAGGAAAAACTGAAATACCACATTGAGTATTGAGTCCCTTTGCTCAGACACTCATATTTAAGTCACATGCTGTCCCTTTCCTTGTGATCCTCCTTGAGACGGTTCTACTCCTTCATTAGAATCCAGCTGTGTTTAATTAAACTGATAGGACTTGATTTGTAGAGGCACACCCCCATCTATATAAGACCTCACAGCTCACAGTGCATGTCAGCAGAGGCGTATCTAGGCTTTCTGGCACCTGGGGCAAGAATTCGGTTCGGCGCCCCCCCCCCCCGCCCAAGTACATATGCGACTTGAACCCTTAGCCATGTACCTGCGAGCTGCTCCTCCTAATGCTCTCAATGTTCAGTAAAAAACTGAGAGAAGCAGGAAGAGAAGCTCGTTGTCTCAGGACCATACCTATGAAAATCGCATATGAGTGAAGTGTCCATGTGATGACTACGGCAACCTGCAGAGCTGAATCCTGACATTGCAGCTTCTGAATTCTCACAACGAATGCACTGCACACTTTTAGGATTCTCCCTTGCCGATGTACAGTCATGTCAGCACAAGTGATTTATATACTTCTGGCCACATTCCGACTAGACGTGCCCGGCCTCGCTCCGTTCATTTTCATTGAGTGAGGCCACACATGTCTAGTCAGCATGTGACCGCATGTATGTAAATTACCGGCACGAGAGAATCCTAACAGCGTTCAGTGAGCACTGTGAGAATTCAGAAGTGTGCAGTCACATAGAATGACTGCAGACTCCGTACAAACCTGGACAACCCCTATAATGTTCCTAACAAATAAAAACATGAGAATTACTCAGTATCACAAATAACATTTACATCCAAGTACCTTATAGATTACGTCGTCTCTTCAGTCAGTCACCTTTTCTTCTAGACCCCATGATGAGTTTTCTCATCCACATCTCGTCTCTGTAGACGTCCATCTTCTCCGGTCTTCTGCAGCAAATCTCCATACGATGCCCTTAAAGATAGAAGTGTCATTATAATGCTCCTAAATAAAAATATCTGCAATATACTGTCTCCTCACACTATTCCCCTCTAGCATCCCACCTGTTCACTATACTGTCTCCTCATATATTTACCCACTCACTCTATCCCTGACTCCCCATACTGTGTCCATCCACATACATTAACCAATTCGCTACCCCTACCTGCCTGCACCAATCCCCCATACTGTTTCCTCATACATACTCTTTATTTTGTGTCCTCAAATCTCCCCACACATTAAATCCCCCCATCCCCAATCCCCCACACACATTAAGTACCCCATCCCCATTCCAAATCCCCCCCACACATTAAATAACCCCCATCCCCACTCCAAATCCCCCACACATTAACCCAATCCCCACTCATTAACCCCCATCAGCACTCCAAATCCCCCACCCCCACTCCAAATACCCCCACACATTAACCCCAACCCCACTCATTAACGCCCCCATACATTAACCCCCATCCCCATTCATTAACCCCCGCACACATTAACCCAATCCCCACTCATTAACCCCATCACCACTCCAAATCCCCCCACACATTAAATAACCATCTCCACTCCAAATACCCCCACACATTAACCCCCATCCCCACTCATTAACGCCCCCACACATTAACCCCCATCCCCACTCATTAACCCCCGCACACATTAACCCAATCCCCACTCATTAACCCTCATCACATTAAATAACACCCATCTCCACTCCAAATCCCCCCACACATTAACCCCATGGCATCCCCACTCATTAACCCCCACACACATTAACCCCCATCCCCACTCTAAATACCCCCACACATTAACCGCCATCCCCTCTACAAATCCCCCCCATCTCCACTCATTAACTCCCCCTCATCTCCCATCTTCGGTGGTTCTTCAGCTCCACAGAGGAGCACACTTACCACCAGCGTTTGCTTTGGGCGCCGGGTAGTGACGTCAGCAGCGTGATCACATGACCTGATCACGCTGCTGACGTCGCTCTGGCCCAGCGGTCAGAGCTTCAATTGTACTGGCGTCTGTATAGACGCCAGTACAATTGTTCCCTGGGAGTCGACACGCGCTCCTTCTCTGCGCCGCCTGTCAGCTTGACAGCTGACACAGAGAACCGCTGACTCCCAGGCCGGGGGGGGCGGCAGAACGCAGCCACCAAGGAGGACACTGAGGGCCGCTGCATTAGGCGGCCCGACTGCTCCCCCCTGCTGGCTGCGCCCGGGGCAACTGCCCCGGCTGCCCCCCCTTAGATATGCCCCTGCATGTCAGACCAAATGAGAATCATGAGGTCAAAGGAACTGGCGCTCAGAGACAGAATTGTGACAAGGCACAGTTCTGGCCAAGGTTACAAAAGAATTTCTGCCGTACTCAATGTTCCTAAGAGCACAGTGGCCTCCATAATCCTTAAATGGAAGAAGTTTGGGACCACCAGAAGTCTTCCTAGACCTGGCCGGCCAGCCAAACTGAGCAATGGTGGGAGAAGAGTCTTGGTGAGAGAGGTAAAGAAGAACCCCAAATTACTGTGGCTGAGCTCTACAGATGCAGTAGGGAGAAGTGGGAGAAAGTTCCATAAAGTCAACTATTACTGGAGCCCTCCACCAGTCGTGTCTTTTTGGCAGAGTGTCCCAACGAAAGCCTCTCCTCAGTGCAAAACATATGAAAGCCCACATAGAGTTTGCTTAAAAAACACATGAAGGACTCCCAGACTATGAGAAATAAGATTCTCTGATGTGATGAGACAAAGATAGAACTTTTTGGAGATAATGCTAAGCGGTATGTGTGGAAAAAACCAGACACTGCTCATCACCTGCCCAATACAATCCCAACAGTGAAACATGATGGTGGCAGCATCATGCTATGGGGGCATTTTTCAGCTGCAGGGACAGGATGACTGGTTGTAACTGAAGGAAACATGAATGAGGCCAAGTGCAGAGATATCCTGGATGAAAACCTCTTCCATAGTGCTCTGGACCTCAGACTTTGCCGAAGGTTCACCTTCCAACAAGACAATGAGCCTAAGCACACAGCTAAAATAACAAAGGAGTGGCTTCAGAACAATTCTGTGACCATTCTTGACTGACCCAGCCAGAGCCCTGACCTAAACGCAATTGAATGTCTCTAGAGAGACCTGAAAATGCCTGTCCACCAACGTTCAAGAAAGAATGGCAGAGGATCCCCAAATTTAGGTGTGAAAAACTTGTTGCATCATTCCCAAGAAGACTCATGGCTGTACTAGCTCAAAAGGGTGCTTCTACTCAATACTGAGCAAAGGGTCTGAATACTTATGACCATGTGATATTTCAGTTTTTCTTTTTTAATACATATGCAGAAATGTCTACATTTCTGTTTTTTCTCAGTCAAGATTGGGTGCAGAGTGTACATTAATGAGCAAAAAATGAACTTTTTTGAATTTACCAAATGGCTGCAATGAAAAAAAGAGTGAAAAAATTAAAGGGGTCTGAATACTTTCCATACCTACTGTACACTCTATTAGTTGGAGGACTTAGACTGTGACTGCGTATTACATAGCTTCAGGAAAAAAAGTAGTGACATTAGAACTCCCTCCATTGATACCAGCTGTCATATGTCCACACAATGAGATCCCTAGTGATCATCTCTATACGTACACTTGACTCACACATCAATAGTAAATGACAAATTCCCAATGGTTCTACGTAGTTTGTTCTTGAAAAAGTGCTCGAACTGCTTAAAAACAAAAATACGAAATTACTATCTGCGTCCTGGAACGGCATCCTCTCTACAGCAGCGCGGTCTACTTTGAAACGTCAATCTCCTTTCTCTTCTAAAAAATTCCAAGTTATGATCTCTTGCATACCTCTTGTATTGGTGCCCTGCTACTTACTAATTTGTGCTATGGTTTCAAATTAATATTTTGTGTAGTTGGCGTTAAAATTAAATAAGACTTATTTTACCTGCAATTACATGGGGTCATATACAGATATATATGTAATTCTAGCATTGGCCACCCCACCCCCCTGTAAACACTATTTGTACGGCTTCTCATAAAAAACGCACACAATATATACTTTTTCTTCTCTACAGTGATGATAAAGTGATTTAATCCTAAGGCCGATTTGATTTACTGTGTGAGCATTGGATTCGATCTGTCACGCCGCGTCCTAGTGTGTTTGTTTTCAGGACAACATTTCCTGCCTGTTTTGGTTTGTTGTTCCGTCGCCGATCAGTGCTGGATAATATTCATCATTACCTTGTAATTGAACACTTTCAGAGTAAACATTGATTTCATCGCCTTTTATCTTTTCAATTTTACACTGAATGAAATTCTGACAAGTATTATTCTACAGAAATGAGCTTTTCGTTCTGCTGAAAGGGGTCCATGCATTTCATTAATTTTAATTACTGCCTGACACATCTTTAGTTTTCCAGAATTTAAATTGTAAATCAGCCTGGCATTACTCTTCCAGCACTGTCCTGATTCCCACCTTATTTGCAGCTTTTAATTTTTAGATTTAGTTTCAGTGTCAGGTTGTTCAGTTTGGAATCAAGAGAAAAGCCTTAACAATGGCAGAAATCAATGAACTACAGAACTAAAGCTGTAAAATTACTGTACATGGTGTATAATAGTACATTGTATTCCATTTTACGGGTAAGTTCACACTAGGTGTCTTTGCAGCACTTTTTTTTTCTCCTTCACTCTTGTTAGAAAAGAAGCAGCGCCAAAAATGCATGTTTTGGTGCATTTATGCTGCGTTTTTCAGGATGCCAAATTTCAGCTTTGCTTCCACCAGAGAAGCATGAACACATGTCACCAATACAAGACATATGCTCATGAAAAAATACACATACAAATGTAACAGCTGAGGGAGGTGAATTGGTCTGGAACAATTTACCTAAGACACTGGCAGTGCTTTGAGTTTGTAGGACACTGTTTAACTTTCACTCTTTGGTCTGCCATTGAGCTGCTTAGGCATTGTTCAAACTCACACCTTGGTCAGCCACAGGCATTGTTCAATCTCACACCCTGGTCAGCCAATGTTTACTTGGTAGACATGACTAATTAAATTAAACTGTACTAATCCCAACTGCCATCTCAGGTGACCAAGACAAGATAGTAAACCTGGAAAACTCACATAAACAAATGGGTTTCATAAACGGCTGTACTTGTTTTTTTTCATTACCCGTTGCTTTCAATGTTTGAAATACTCTGAAAAAATGCTGAAAGAAGTGACATGCTCTGTCCTAAAATCCATGCAAAGCACAAAATGCTGATGACAAAAAAACAATGTGTGTGGATGAGTTTTATGAAATCTCATAGGCTTTGCTGGTACTGCAAAATGCAGCAGAAAATTATCATTAAAAACCGCATTAAAAAAATACCTAGTGTGAACTTAGCTTTACAGTCTAGAAAATATTTTGGCTTACATGACACCAAAGATATAAGCAGGTGTATACCAATATGTTGGCAATCATGTATCAGTTACATCAGGGCTATATACGAATGTACCATTAATAAAACTGGCACGTGGTGGGCAGAGGGCCATGTTATTGATTTTGCATTGATGTACAGAAGATTTATGTTGTGCCACTGGCTATATGTATTCTAAAGGTGTACCCGATATCAACAGATCATTAATATGATTGTTCATTGAGTCTCCTAAATGTGAATTTATCTGATTTGGTGTCAAACTTGAATCTGCCTAATCAAATTCTGCCATTAATGACTTCCTCCCTATTTCTGTTTTGCCATGTGACCCGTTGATTATACAAATCTATTTAGGATTTGGCATCATCAAAGGTAACAGAGCATTAGCATGCACAACAGATGTATACTTTGGTTATAAAAGAAAAGTATCTTGTTGTGCCAGAGTGTTCTTAACTCCTGAATGGATGCAAAACAAACTGGTCTACAGACCAGGTAAAATGCAGGGTCTGCAGTCTTTTTTTTTTATACAATTTGAGTGGGAATTAGAGATTAGCCAATTCTTGAAAGAGAACCTTCAGGACTTGTTAACTATGCTTTGGGGGTCAATTGTATGCCATGTCACTGAGGCAGCCAATCTCTGCTGTCACGAGCAATGGAAAGCAACAAGGGATCTCTGTGCCCAGCAGCACAGGAGCGGGGGTAAGTGCATAATATGAATATATTAGATTATGTTCTACTATTTGTAGCAATTTTGAAGTTTTCTTTAAAGTGCACCTGTCACCTGTTTTGGCTGCTATAAGATACGGCCATACAGCATTCTATAATGCTGTAGATAAGCCCCCGATCTGACTCGCAAGATAGGAAAAATAAGTTTTATTACACTCATCCGGGGGAGGTCCGATGCAGTCCGGTCCGATGGGTGTTGCAGGTCCGGGTTTGGTGCCTCTCATCTTCTTGCGATGCCGCCCTCATGCTTGCTTCACAAGCTCCCCGGGCAGATAAGTACGCCTGTGCAGTAGCGTGATGCTGGGGAGCAATTAAGAAGCAGGAGGGCAGGATCGCATGAAGATGGGACCCGGACCTGCGACACCCATCGGACCGCACCGCGCCGGACCGCCCCCCCGGTGAGTATAATAAAACTTATTTTTCTTATCTTTCAGGTCGGATGGAGGCTTATCTACAACATTAAAGAATGCTGCAGATAAGCCCAGAGAGGCGGTGGCCGCATCTTATAGCGGCCAAAACAGCTGACAGGTTTACTTTAATGATTGGAAAAACCACCTTCAGTTAGGATCAATCAAATGGTACAACATGGAAAAATGCGCATTGTTATACACCATAAATTACAAACATGTAGCTCTCTCTGGCGCCTATGTATATGGGCAAGTATTACTCTAATTTAGCAAAGTACTGTATGGGTCTCTTTGGGCACTGTTTGAAAGTGCAGTATGTGTAGTTTATTGGGTGCAATATAGGCACAGTATAGGACTGCAAACACACAATTTGGTTCTTTGTAAGTAGAATATTGTACTCTTATGTCCAGTATATGGCTGTGTGCAGGCATAGAATCGCACTGTCCTATGTAAACAAACTATGGAACTTTTAAGGCACAGTACAGTGGTCCCTGGCAACTGTTTTGCATAATATAGTACTATATGGACAACAACAATTTTAATGTGCGGGTATTGTTGTGATCACAATTAAATAAATATTTTCAATTTGTCTGGAGCAGCTCAGAGCTATGCTGCTCTTTACTTCTTAGTTTCTGGCAGGGTAGGCAGAGCTGTAGTATTAGTAGAATTATAAAGCTAAGCATAAGTTCTGTTGTAACACATTCAGCTATCAGTGATTTGTTCTGAAATGTACACTGCGATCACTGTATTTATGGTACATATAGAGATAACAGGGCATTTGAACAAGCACAAAGCTCAGGACAGTGAGAGCTGTGATTAAGAGAATTGCTCTTGGAGAAGCTAGTGCCATAGATTGATGATTTTGCAAGTAGAGATGAACAAACCCAAACAGTAAAGCTCGGCGTCCGTACCGAATGCCTACTGTTTGGGCACGGACACTGAACACGGACTTCACCAGGAAGTTCATGTTACTGTTTGGGTTCGGCTCCCCAAACACCGGGTAATTGTCATGCTGTCATATGTCTGACAGCTCCACAAACACTGCTTCTGATCGGCGTTAAAATCATTACCGCCAGTCAGACGGCTGTAGTTCCCACGATGTCAAATGACAGCGTGAGCCCGCAGCTGTGATCGGAGGTAAAAAGTTTACCTCTGGTTACTGGCGTTAGTTGATGGGACTACTGCTTCCATTTCCCTATAACAGCGAGAGCAAGCAGCTGATGGGAGTATTCATCAGCCGATGACTGCGCTTTTAATAAAAAAATAACAGTGTGGGTTCCCCTGTATTTTTCATAAACAGCCAGACAAAACTGACAGCTGGGGGTTGCAACCCTCACCTGTCAGCATTAGCAAGGCTGGTTATCAAGAATACAGGGGTGCCCACGCTGTTTTTTTTTTAAATTATTTAAATAAATAATTAAAAATACAATTTGGAATCCTCCCCATTTTTGACAACCAGCCTTGCTAAAGCAGACAGCCAGGGGCTGGTATTCTCAGGCTGGTAAGGGGCCTGAAGATTAAAAAACCTGCTGGACCCGAGCACCCAGGCGTCCGCCCATCTCTATTTGCAAGATTTATAATATCAGCTTGACAGGAGCTAAGAGGGAGAGGGAGGGATATAAGCAATTAACTGATGTATAGAAATCTGTGGGCGCAAGAGAGGTGGCTGGTATGCTTGGAATAAATCAGTCTCTTGGAATATTACTACTGCACACACTTAGCCAGGGTCTGGGCAGAGACTAGTGTTGGGGCTCCATGGGAAACAGCTGTGCACTGTGAAAGATAAAAGCTCTCATTGCATCAGAATGACAGCAGATAGAAAAAGCAAGTCAGTTGCAAACTTGCTTATTTTAATGCTGTCTAATTAACGTAATCTAATAACTCGAGAACTCCCAATGAAGTTTGCTTTAGTGTATGAAGTTAGGTAATTATCCTAAAAAACTTATTTTAAGTGTTCATTCACAGTAAAGTATTTTTCAGCAGACATTTACCAATGCCAGGGTTTCATGTATGTGACAACTGTTAATATCTCGGTATATGCTGATGCTCCGATCAAGCTTTCTATAAAATATCATATCCTATTTTGCAAAAGTAATAATATAATATAATCTAGTTCTCATATGATGAAAGATGGGAAAGATAAGGATGTGTAATGAATATTAATATCACCAGAACACTGAGGACGGGAGTGAAGGAATGATACAAGGAATTAAGGCAGTTATCCATCCTGCTCACCCTCTGATAATGACCTTGATCCAAGTACTTACAGCATCTAATTTTGTCTTGAAGTCCACCATTCTTCCTTGAATTGTTTCCTCAGGTGTGCGATTCCACACCCTCACCACTCCCTGCATAAAAAAGGTGTGTTTTAAACTACCCGTCCCTTCAAGTGATACTTTATATCCTTCATGTAGATCTTGAAATAATGTAAATACCTTGACTTACATAAAAATGTATTTTTCCCTAGAGGAAATGTTGACCAAAAGGGGTTACTTAAAGCTTAGACCAGGGGTATGATCGTCCATAGGAAAAGCATACAAAATGTATAAAAATTGGTGGTCGGGAAACAGTAGAACGTTTACAAACCATTTCTCCTGGTAAATTATTCCATTATAAAAAAGGGGAAAATATATAATTCCATTTTAAAATTTCTTGAATGTTATAAAACGCATTTTCAATGCATGAAGGGGAATGGATTCAAGACACAGACAGTAAAGGATTCATCATTAGACACATACAAGACAATTTGCTCTGAAAAGGGATTCAGTAGACTCCAGCGAACTTAAGGAGAGACGTGAAGGACTGAGCAGGATGGGTAAATGTGGATGAGATGGGACATGGAGGTAATATGGCAGAATATATGATAAATAGCAAACTTTATCTTGAATACCATTATATTAAATGTCTAGGAAAGATGAACTCTAAAGATGCGCTTGCTTTTATTGTCGATTTCATACCGTTAGTTCCATGTCGTCATCTTCTTTGTCTTTCACGGTCTTGTCTGGCTCTTCGACTTCTTTCTCCTGAAGATCTATTTCATTTGCCTGGGACATGTATGGCATCTCATCTTTGTTTTTAAACTCTAGACTAAGAATTGAAGGAGGCAGTAGAATTCCTAAAATCACCTAAATGAAGAAGCATGAAAAAAAACAATAAAAAGAAAGATACATTGAACAAGTTTCTACAGTAGTAAACCTTTCATGTTATAAGAGGTGGCCAGTTTATCTTTTTTAATACTTGTGTTGGGGCAAGATCTTGCATCACTTATTAATATATAGGATCTATTTGATCAGACCTGTCCATCAGGATCCTCAAAAGAAAATCTCACATGGGAAAACTACTGTTTAGGGATGAGCGGACTCGTGGAAGTTCGGGTTTGTTGGGTTCGTCTGAAATTTAGTCCAAAGTTTGGTTCGAGTACCAGAACTGGACATGAACCTGGAAATTAATGTGGACCCGAACGTTGGGTGCACTCATCTCTAATGCTTTTCTCCTTGAGGAGGCTGATAGACAGGTCTTATTCACATGCTCCTCCAGCAGCAGCTATTGAATGGACTGGAGAGCTGTGCAGTCTGTGAGGAAACACAAACAGGAGCAGGAGGAGAACCTGTCATACCTGTATAATAGTAAGTGCTGCAAAATCATGTCCCCAACATATCTGGTAAAATAATGATAATGTGGCTAATTCCCTTAGCCCATTCTGCAGCCAGCAATAATCAGCGTAGTTAAATGGTTATAGGAGGCAAATGGTGCAAAATGTTTAATGAAACTCAATAGCAAAAAAGATCTTTAGCCCCAAATACATGCATTTAAGTAAGAACATTATTTTCCACAAAAGTGAACAATCACTTTAACTAACTGGCACAAAATCATCATATCCTTAACACATTTGTTAAAATAAATATAAAGTAGACATCCCCTTTAAGGTATTAAGTAGCAAGCTTTGCTCGGCAATAATATTCCAAAGACGAATGAAAAAATGAAAATTTTATTGATCTGCAGGTTTCTTCATGATTAAAGGGGAGGATTCACAAGTCTTCAGATGCACAGAGTGACTGCAGACATGTCATTCTAGACCAGACAACCCCTTTAAGCATGGATATAAATCCAGGTAGTGCAGTGATTGGGCCATGATACCAGAGGATAGCCAACTGCCTCTTTGTCACATAAGAAAACAACAGAACTGTAACGGATTCATCTAACTCAAAATATTCAGCTAGTGAGCCAATAAGGAAAGATACAAATTGTGCAATTGTGAAGAATGTAGTAACCTATGGCAATCCTAGCACCACGTATACATGCATACAGCTGACAGGACCGGCAATAGCATTGTTAGTGTTTATCATTTATCACTGTAGACCAAGACAGCACCGAAACGGATACATGGAGTAGTAAGACAAAAGGGGAGCTATTTATTCTTTTGTAGTTAGAGGCAAATCAAAGACCTCTTTTTAGGGAATCTGTCACCAGGTTTTTACCACCTAATCCAAGAGACCCTGATTCCAGTGATATATCAGTTACTGGGTTGCTTGCTGCCACTTTAAAAAAAATTACTGTTTTATCAGCAGGAGAATATCACTAGAGGACTAGAAATCTGGGTGCCATGGCATCCTCCATATTATGAGCTCTGTATAACCCCATTCCACCACTAATTGGCAGCTTTCTGCCTATGCACAGTGTACACAGACAGCTGCCAATCAGTGGTGTGGGCGGGATTATACAGAGCTCAGCACTTAGAGAAGTGCTAGATGTGCAATAGAGAAAACAGTAATTTTATCAAAACTGCAGCAATCAGCCCAGTAAATGGCACATCGCTGGAATCAGGATCTCAGCCTCTACATCATGCTGCTCTCAGTGTATCAAAAACCTGGTGACAAATTCTGTTTAAGGCAACCATGAAAGACTACAGTAAAATGGCCTTCTGGAGGGGAGGTCCCTTCTTATGAGATGTATATGATGAAACTGCTGCTCTTCTCATGATCAAGCAGCCGTCATCTCTAAGATCTTGCTCACCACTAGTTACCTTTACTTGCTTCTTTACTTCTGCGAAAGACAATCCTTATTATCTGAATCCCTCTTCTACCACTTTGGTTCTCTCTCTGTTATGCAGTAATTACCACAAGAACCAACCACCCCATTCTATGCTTAGTTGGTTACCCATAACAGAGCCCAACCAAAGCGCAGGTGCCCCGACGCGCGTTTCACTGTGTTTTCCTCGGGGGCAGTGGGTAAGCATAGAATGGGGTGATTATTGTGTTAATGATTGAATCTATATGCTGTTCTGCACCTGCGGAATACTATTTAGTGGGCACATTATGTGGGTCCTTATATGATTAATCAGAATTATATGTAAGGCATTGATATCTTTGCATTGCACCTATTACCTATGCTGACATGTTTTGTTGCATAATGATATATTATTGATTTTCAGTGGTTGCACTATGCACGTTAACTACTTTTTGTCTGCTATTCAGCAACTATATATTTGACATGTCTGCTTCCATTTCTAAATTGCGGCCTCCATTGCTTGTATGGTTACATTGCTGCCCGCCTGTTCTTGAGTACGTTTAACTATTACTATTATTTTGTATTGTTATCTGTATTTATGTAATTTCAAATAAAGACAATTTGTATTTTTTTACTTACCGTATATTTGTATTTAAGTAATTTTTTAAATTTTTTTTTTTAACTTTTTTGATTTAAAAAGCTTTCTGAGATTTTCTTCATGTGTTCTCTCCCATTAATAGCTATACAACTTTATGTAATAACACAAAGAGACTACCAAATACAAAATTCTAAGACAAATCTAGAATTGTTTCCTTATGGGGAATACATGTACAGATGTGTTGTGTTTTTTACCTTTCCTTGTCCTATAAAGGAATAACTCTACTGTATGAGAGCTGTCAAGTACATGAATGTTTTTAAAGTTAAGCACACTTTGTTGCATAAGGAATCGAACCTTAAGACCAGAATTCTTACGCATCCGGAGTCTGCCCATCCACATGTCTGTGAGAAGCATTTGGCTGCATGTGTGTGCAATGAAGTCCCGATGCTTGGCTGCCACTGCAAGCTGCAGGCAGGTGGCATTGCTCCAATTCTTCAGCTCGTAGGTCAGCAGTTTCATTGCCAGCTGCTCGTCTTGCTTGTATGACTGGTCCAATAACTCCACCGCCAGCTGCCCAAACTCCCTGAAACATAATGGTCTGCTTTACTAATTACAGCTAATCACAGAAGGCCTTTTGTTACAGAGCCAGATGTACAGGGTGCAAAGAAAACAGATTAGAAGCTGGTACAACAGAATAAATACGGCCAGGATAACCGTATAGCCAAAACAGTAAATATCATAAATATTAATATACCTGAAGGCATACAATGCCATGAAAGTATTTGCCCCTTGAATATTTATGCACTTCTCATAAATATTTCAGATCCTCAAACAAAATGTAATAGAAGGCAAAGATAGCCTATAAACAGGAAATACTAATTCCCGATGACAAATACTTTCTCACAGCACGCTATAGCCTGATCAACCAGTAATGAAGACTGTGGTCATAGAAAACATGAAGACCACTGTCAACTAGTGATGAGTGAACGTGCTCTGATAAGATGTCATCTGAGCATGCTCGGGTGTTATCCAAGCATTGCGGGGGCTCGGATAATATGTCCGAGTCCCCACGGCTGCATGATTCGTGGCTGTTAGACAACCATAACACATGTGGGGATTGGCTGTTTGTAAGGAATCCCCACATGTGTTGCAGTTGTCTAACAGCCGCGGGGACTCGAACATATTATCCGAGCACTCCCAATATACTCGTACAACACCCAAGCCTGCTCAGATATCACCTTATCCGGGCACGATCGCTAATCACTACTGTCAACTCAAACACTAGATGGAATAATAGAAGTGTTGTTATCAACATACGTATAATTTAGTGTAAACATTTAATGTGTCGGCCCAACACATTATGGGGCATCTCAAACCATATCAGGTCCCCACATTGTACAGTATATCATGTGCAACTTCCCTGGCATGCACCATCATTCTCCATTATGATAAAAAAACAGATTTATGGGAACAGTCACAACTCAGGGGAAGGGGCAGAGTATTTTTTGATTTGCCTTATAGATCATCAGTTTTGACAGCACATCACACACAGGAGGCATATCTAAAGAAGAATAAAATGCTGTCTGCAGAACCTGCAAGGCACAAATCAGATTATCTAAAGCTGAAAATGAATTGAGGCTTGCAAGAGATGTCAAAAGCAATAATAAAGGATTTTGGGGATATGTCAAAAGTAAAAGAAAAGTCAAAGATGCTATAGAATTTTTACAGAATGAAAATGATGAAATGGTAAGACAGGATGTTGAGAAGGCTGAACTTTTAAATTCCTATTTTGCATCTGTTTTCTCTCAGAAAGGAAATGTAACATCAACTGTTATTCACTGTCCTATTAAGGGAATAGAAGAATCCAGGATATCTATAAACAGAAAGATAGTGAGGAAACACTTAGCTAACCTAAATGTATTCAAGTCTCCAGGTCCAGATGAATTACACCCCAGAGTACTGAAGGAGATAGCAGAAGAAATTTTTGAACCCCTCTCCATAATCTTTGAAAATTCTTGGAGAACAGGAGAAGTGCCAGAAGACTGGAGAAGAGCAAATGTTGTTCCTATCTTCAAAAAGGGGAAGAAGGTGGACCCAGGCAACTATAGGCCGGTGAGTCTGACTTCTATACCAGGAAAGATCTTTGAACAAATTATTAAACAACATGTATGTCAATACCTGGATAAGAATGAAGTGATTAAACAGAGTCAGCATGGGTTTGTAACTAATAAGTCATGTCAGACTAATTTAATTTCCTTCTATGATGGTATTACTGATTGGGTGGATCAAGGAAATGCTGTAGATATAGTATATCTTGACTTCAGCAAAGCATTTGACAAAGTCTCTCATACAATCCTTATTGAAAAAATGACTAAGTATGGAATGGACAAGGCAACTGTTAGGTGGATTCATAACTGGCTTAGTGATCGGACCCAAAGAGTGGTCGTAAATGGCTGCACATCCAGTTGGAAGAATGTCTCAAGTGGGGTACCACAGGGCTCTGTCCTGGGCCCTGTATTGTTCAACATCTTTATCAACGATTTAGATGAAGGAATTGAGGGTAAACTGATTAAATTTGCTGATGACACAAAGCTAGGAGGGATAGCTAATACTAGAGAAGAGAGAGAGAGGATTCAAAAAGATTTAAATAAACTGGAGAAGTGGGCAGCAACTAACAGAATGGTTTTTAACAGGGAGAAATGCAAAGTACTATATCTGGGCAATAAAAATGAAAAAAGCATATATAGAATGGGAGGAATAGGGCTAAGTGACAGCACATGTGAAAAAGACTTGGGTATACTAATAGATCACAGACTGAATATGAGTCAACAGTGTGATGCAGCAGCAAAAAAGGCAAATGCAATTCTAGGATGTATTAACAGAAGCATACAGTCTAGATCACGTGAAGTAATTATTTCCCTCTACTCCTCTTTGGTCAGACCTCATCTGGAATATTGTGTCCAATTTTGGGCACCACATTTTAAAAAAGACATCAACAAACTGGAGCAAGTTCAGAAAAGAGCGACCAGAATGGTGACCGGTCTGCAAACCCTGTCTTATGAGGAAAGGTTGCAGGATTTGGGAATGTTTAGTTTGCAAAAGAGAAGACTGAGAGGAGACTTAATAGCTGTCTACAAATATCTAAAGGGCTGTCACATTGTAGAAGGATCAACTTTATTCTCATTTGCACAAGGAAAGACTAGAAGCAATGGGATGAAGCTGAATGGGAGGAGACACAGATTAGATATTAGAAAAAACTTTTTGACAGTTAGAGTGATCAATGAGTGGAACAGGCTGCCACGAGAAGTGGTGAGTTCTCCTTCAATGGAAGTCTTCAAACAGAGGCTGGACAGACATCTAACTGGGATGATTTAGCGAATCCTGCTTTGAGCAGGGGGTTGGACCAGATGGCCCAGGAGGTCCCTTCCAACTCTACGATTCTATGATTCTATGATTCATCCTGTGTAAACATGTCCTATGCTGTCGAGAACATTGGCAGCCTATTTGCACTCAACAATGTACTACAGGTTGCTCTGTGAGCATCTGAAGCATATATGTCTACCAGATTCATCTAGACTGGCTTTCCTGCTGGAGTTAGAGGCACCTGATTTATTCAGAGGTGCAAGCCTCGGAGTGTCTGACAAGTGGCGCGCAGTAGGGGACAGCACATTGTGACCATGACCATATATTTTTAGTCAGAGGTTATACTTTCTCTTCCACAGCAACAAGCAAGTGAGGGCCACAATTTCCCTGCAATAATGTACACAATGGCCATTTATACAATTAGTGTGGGTTGAAGAATGAACCCCAGTATTTGTTAATTCCTCAAATGGTTGTACTCATATTATTTAATTACTTTAGTTAGCATGAAAATAATCAAGTTTTCAATATAGTTGCTTTTTCTATGCACTGTGAGAGTTTTAATCTTATATAGTGTACAGTTTATTGTCAAGGAGATCGACCATCAAAGGCCTGTTCGAGTGTGGGCCATTCCAGGCTGAGGAGTTAACTCATGAGATCCCTGTCAGCCCATTGATTTCTCTACACCAGTTGGCTGCTCACTTCCTTTCAGCTCCTGAGTTGCTTTTATCAGTCCTGCAAAATCGCTGGCAGCATACTCATTTTCCAGAGTAGTTTTCCTAATCACTGCTGGTTTGTTCAAAGGTACTGTTTTGTCTATATGCAAATATAGTAATTAGAGTGTAGACTCTAGAAGAAATGCAGTGATCAACCATTAAAGTGACAAGGTTGCATTAGCTCCTTTGAAAGGAACTTACTAGAATGGCCACTAAGGTATGGCGAAGATCCCTGAGCCACCCTAACAATGTCCTCCCATAACTTTGAATCCCGCTCATGCTTGTGAACACTAGTGCATGCACAGTGGATTTTTGCCTACAAGTCAAAGACTTGTGGTTACACTGCACATGCCCCATAAGTCTGTCAGGCGCACGTTTTCCCTGCTTTCATTCCGTCTGGGGGGCACTGAAAATTTTGAAATGGATGGAAAAAGTGTGGAATGGAAGGAGAACAGCATGGGGAAGACCCCTGGAAGCATCTCTGACTCCCAGATTGCTGCTGAGAACAATGGTGTAACAACTCCTCTTTAAGGACTGACAATAAAACATTTAAAATCAAAGAGAACTTGGAGTTTATAGGAAAAAATGTTAAGAAACATTTTTCCTGTATAATGATTTATATATATGAAATTTAAAAGGATTTTAAAAAAATAATTTAAGCCAACCAAAATTTAATTTTTTATTAAAAAATGGGAAATGTCAGTATAATTTATGAGGGAAGCAAGAAATGCTAAAAATTAGGGACTCAGATAAATCTTGTGTTAGACGTAAAGACTGGCCTGTCACCTAAACATACTTATCTAACTATCCCTGTTTTGCCCATACAAAATTTTCTTTAATACCAGGACACTCATATCATCTGTTAACATCCTACATGCACTTAATATCCCTCTGTATCCGTACACTAAATGGTGACCGGTTTTTGAAGCATTACGTGATCACCCAATTTATTTTATTGATGGCTGGGCCGTACAATACAAGCAATTGTTACCATACACCTTTTGTGTCTTCCCTATTTCCTCATACATTGTAAGCTTGTGAGCAGGGCCCTCACTCCTCTTGGTATCTGTTGATTTATGTGATTATTGCTATTCTGTAATGTATTTTATTGTATGTACAAGTCCCCGCTAAAATGTATAGTGCTGCGGAATATGTTGGTGCTATAGAAATGAAATTATTATTATTATAAAGGAGGACCTTATACACATTTTATTTAAATTGTCATGTAGTGGTACTCCTAGACTCATAAAGGATTTGCACCCTTGAAGGCACTAACTGTAGGGACTCATTCACATATTTTAAACAAAGAGTAGTTGTGGTACTTCTATACTCATAAAAGCTCTATACATGGTGCAAAGACTGCCTAAAATTACAAGCAGGGTCATCCATACACCCTTCAAGGCACCAACTGGAGTGCCTTGTAAAAAAATTAAGAAAGTGTAGTTGTGGCACTTCTACACTCATAAAAGCTTTGCACAGGAAACAATTATAAGGAGAATCATACAGTCATTCATAGGGCGGCATGGTGGCTAAGTGGTTAGCACTGCAGCCTTTGCAGTGCTGGGGTCCTGTGTTCAAATCCCACCAGTGACAACATCTGCAAGGAGTTGGTATGTTCTCCCCGTGTTTGTGTGGTTTTCCTCCGGGTACTCCGGTCTCCTCCCACATTCCAAAGACATACTGATAGGGAATTTAGATTGTGTAAAGCGCTGTGGAATTAATGGCACTGTATAAATGAGTAAAATAAATAGACCATTGAAGGTAACAACTGCTGGGGCTCATTCAAACGCTCTTTTCTGGCCAAGATGAATGTAACATGTGGGTCATGGGAATGGCAGCAGTACATAATGTCTGCCTTATGTGCCATGGTTCCTAGAGCACTTCCCTGTCTCCAACATGATGACTACTCTCCATCTCTTCCTCCTCATTCACCTCCTCAGCTCATCCATGTAGGAGAAACAGAGCGAAGCTTGTGTGGGTACTAGCCTCTGTGGCGCTATCAGCCAGCTCCTGTTTCTCCTCTTCCACCTCAGCCTCCACCTCCCCATTGTTATCCAATCCGCACTAAGCAGATATGATGAGGCTGGGTTGGAGAGTATCTCCTTATCTCGTGTCTTCCTCCATCTCCACCTGGTACACATACCAAACTTCATATTTAATTGTCAGTATCAACTCTTTTTTGTTGCGCTGATGATCCGCCATCGCTGCTCACCATCTTTGTGGAGTCCTCAAAGTCTTAGAGAACCACACAAATGTGAGACATCCATGTCCACTCTTCAGTTGTTATGTGCGGAGGCTGACCAGAATATCGACAGGCATGTTGGAGCTGGTATTGTACAACTGGCCTCTTCTGCTCACAAAGCCTTGCCAGCATGTGCAGTGTGCAGTTCCAGTGCATGGTGATGTCATACACCAGTTGGTGAGCTGGCACTTTCATGTGCTGCTGCATCACTGCCAGAGAGGTGGCAGCAGTAGTTGACTTGTGGAAATGGGCGCTGACTTGGCATACCTTAACCAGACACTGGCAAATCTTGGTATGTTTTCAGAAACCGCTGAACTACTAATTTGGGCACGTTGGTCAAGAATGGTACATGTATGAGCTTGCCAAGCTTCACAGCTGCTACCAGGTTACGACCATTATCACACTCCCTCGGGAGTCTCGCAGGATTCTGCCATCTTTGTCACCTTGTCGACCACTAAGCACGTTACACTGTTTGGATTGCTAATTCAATGATCACTAACTAAATGCAGAAAAAAATTTCAATGCTTTTTTTGAATGTTATACACCACCAAAATTTTACAAAAAACATGTAATACTCTATGGATTACTAATTCAATCATCTCTCAGGGCTTGCGTCACATTTTTATGTCATGTGAGCCCTGCAGTCAATCTGTACTGGCTTAACTGACCCTACTTTCACACAAATCAAACTTCAAGATTAATAGGCGGCCAGCCCCACCTCTGAATTCCTCTAGATGTCTGATTCATAAAAAGGCGGTGTAAGGCTGCGCTTACTGAGTGTGTAGGGGGACACTCACTTGGCAACAGGATAAAGGCACATGGGCACGTTTTCCTCACAAAACAGTCTATTTGGTTTATTTAAACATCATAAACAACACCGTAGGCCATGTTGCGCATCACAGACCTAACACATAGTCCATAGCACTTTATAGTATACGGCTTTAACTCGCAATCACTAAACACGCCAGACTTCTCTCCAGTTACCTTGGGCGACTGCACACCGAACAGTTCATTATATATATCAACAGAACATAATAACCACCGACAGTCTGTTCCAATGGCAGATACTTCTCTGCCGTTATAACCCCCTTGCTGGAGTTACCTTCCTGAAGCTCCTACTCCACACACTGACCTCCTGTCAGTCCTCTCTCCTGGGGAAGCTGTCTTACTGGGATCACCATCCTTGTGACCAGGGCACTCCCAACAGTCCAGACCCTCAGAAGAATGGTAGCTCCCCGACGCAGTGCCGTCACGGACTTTGCACATACGGCCTCTCCATGTGCTCTTCAGGAAATCCACTCCTTGGACCTTCCAACACACAGGCCTTCCTGTCTCACAGGACCTTAGGACACAGACCACCAAGGGACATACACTCTGACCATGTGACCCAAACCATGGTCCCATTATGTAGCTGTATCCAACTCCACAAGTGGGCGGTGTATGTGTGGTTAGTCCCGCCCAGCTCTCCAACTAACCCTGCAAGCCTCCCCCGCAAGCAAACAAGCAAAAACAAAGCTTGTTGGACTACACGTCCCAGAGCAACATTACTGGCTTACAGTGCAGAGAATCTCCTCTGCGACACATACTGGCCATTCACAATAACGCCGGTCACTGTCTCACTATCACCATTACGCCTCCATGCATCTCCTGAGGAGCACATACAGTGCCCCCTAGCAGTAACAGGGGTCACTGCCTCACAGCATCGAGTGAAGCCTGCACTGATTGGCTATTGGGTTCGCATGAATTAACAATGTGACGTGAGCTCCTGGAAAGCGAATGTCATCATCTCTGGAATGGCACCAGACGTGAGTATAAGAGTTATTATCTTACTTGAGACAAACATGCTGATTGAGAAAAGGATTACCCAGTAGTGGACAACCCCTTTAACAGTATCTAGTCTTTAGTTTTAGTGTTAATCCACTAAGCACTATGCAGCCTGTATTATAGTAACTATATATCAGCAAATACAGAGCACTTAAATTTGAGCTGACTTTGTCATGCTAATGTAAGAGGTTGTAGGTTTTACCCCTTTAAGCCCCCCATGTTGTTACTATACATGTATGTATATATATATTATACTGTTGTTGCATAATATCGTGTATATTTTATGTTGCTGTATTACCAGTGTATAATATGCTGTTTTGCTGCTGCACCATGTATATGATAGGGACAGTGCAGTCTGTGTTCTGACCACTGAATGGGGTCACTGAGTCCACTACATGGTAGATATAACTGCAGAACATATAAGAGTTAACTGTAGGAGGGGATAGCTGGGGAATAAGCCAGGAAGGTTTTCCTGTATCAGTCAGTGAGGGGCCTGACCCCTGTGTGCTCAGGTAGGTTATATGCACGAGCTGCATAACTATCCCGTAATGTTAACATGTATGATGACCCATCCAGGGAGTACATAGAGAAGAACAAGGTCCAGCAGAACCAGCAGTAGAGAGGAAAAGAAGGAAGTAGAGGAAGATTGAAGGTCACTGTAAAAGTGTACGGGCAGGTCATTCTAGAATGTAGTGGATAGCTATGTGGGCTGAATCTCTGATTTCCAGGTGAAACGGGCTGGAGAGAGCTTCACCGTGGTGACACTTTACGGGGTAAAGTTTGAGACACTCCTTGCCACGGAAACACTTAGTGTCGCAAGGAACAGTGAAGGTAAAGATGAAGTAATGTGCCATCTTTACTGTGATGAAAATGCTGGAAACTACGTGGATGTGCTGTGTCCTGAAGTAAATAAATTTTTTCAGTTAGGAGTTGCCCTGGACTGTGTCTCTATTTATTGGGATCCAGGATCAGCTTCAAGTCAGAGCAGCAAAGAAGATGCCGACAGCACCGTGAGTACTGATAGTACCATGCAAGAGAAGAGGTACCGTTTTCCAGTAGAGGGAGGCCAGGGTATACAATGCACGAGCTACTCAGCCACGAGGGCTTGGTCATTTCGGCTGCTATGTAGAGCTCAGCAGCTGATGACAAAGTAATCTTCAGGTAGCGCAGTTGGCAGCGGGCTGCCTAGGCTTAATCTGATTGAAGGGCACCTGGTGCATTGCTGTTGACCATGTGGGTGTGCGCAGCGATAGGGAGGTACTTACTATACCACTATTGCTTGTAGGCACTGATCTGAGGGATCACTGGTGTGATCAATCCGACAATAGTGTAACTGAGCTCTTGTGATGCTGCAGCGGCAAAACTGCCTTCACTGGCAGCATTGGAGAGTGCTCAGTTCAGGCTAATGGCACAGACATGCCTGTAGTCCAGGCTGTCAATCATGAAGATCACACCATCACTTGGCAAATTAGATGCTGGGAGGCAAGAGAGCAGTGCCCTCTTAAAGACGAAACATGACAAAAACCATTTAACAAGCCTTGCCTCTGTAAGTGACGTCACTGGTCTCTGCACGCTGGGTTTTCTGACACCGCTCTGTTGCTGGCTCTTTCCTGCTGATCTTAGCTGGCAACAGAGCGTGCAATCTGTTTGCATATTGCACAGTGCACATCGCGCAGGTGCTAGTCCAGTCCCTGAAACAAATGTCACTGATGGCGCTTTGTTTCAGACAGGGGGAAGGGGCTGTGGTATTGACTGCAGCCTCAACCCCCTGATGACGCATAATTTGAATGTTTCAGCATGCAATGGGATTCACAAACGAAGCGTCATCAAAAAGGAAATAGAAAAAACAGTAAAGTAATAAGATCTCTTCAACCTATTCCTATCTTCTGGTACCTTCCCCTCTGCCTTCAAGCATGCCATCATAACACCCATCGTCAAAAAATCAAACCTTGACCCAACTGCTATGCCCAGCTATCGCCCCATATCACTGCTCCCGTTTGCTTCCAAACTCCTTGAACAGCTTGTCCATGCTCAACTTTCCTCCCACCTCTCATCTAACTCCCTCCTTGACATCCTCCAATCTGGCTTCCCGCCCCCACCACTCCACTGGATCTGCCCTGACCAAAATTACTAATGACTTACTCACAGCCAAAGCTAACAGACAGTTCTCCATCCTCTTTCTTCTCGACCTGTCCTCTGCCTTCGACACAGTCGACCACTGCCTACTGCTTCAGATTCTTTCTTCCCTTGGCATCAAAGACCTTGCCCTGTCCTGGATTGCCTCATACCTTTCTGACCGCACATTCAGCGTTTCCCACTCCCACACTACCTCCTCATCCATACCTCTCTCTGTTGGAGTCTCCCAAGGCTCTGTTCTGGGGCCCCTACTTTTTCCATCTATACTCTTGGCCTAGGACAACTCATAAAGTTCCATGGCTTCCAGTACCACCTGTATGCGGATGACACTCAGATCTACCTTTCTGGCCCAGATGTCACCTCTCTGCTGTCCAGAATCCCGGAGTGTCTATCAGCCATATCCACCTTTTTCACCTCTCGCTTCCTAAAACTCAATGCAGACAAAACTGAACTCATTATCTTTCCTCCATCTCATGTATCTTCCCTAGTCGATCTATCTATTATGGTAAACAGCATCACGCTCTCTCTGGAACCTGAAATCCGCTGCCTCGGAGTAACTCTCGACTCTGCCCTGTCCTTCAAATCGCACGTCCAAACTCTTGCCACCTACTGTCGCCTCCAACTCAAAAATATTTCCAGAATCTGTCCCTTCCTCAGCCCTCAATCTACTAAAACTCTTGTACTTGCCCTCATTATCTCCCGCCTTGACTACTGCAACACTCTCCTCTGTGGCCTCCCTGCTAACTCTCTTGCACCACTCCAGCCTGTCCTCAACTCTGCTGCCCGACTAATCCACCTCTCTCCTCGTTACTCCCCTGTCTCTCCTCTCTGCAAATCCCTCCACTGGCTCCCAATTCAACAACAAATCCAGTTCAAACTACTAACACTGACCTACAAAGTCATCCACAACCTGCCCCCTTCCTATATCTCTGAACTAATCTCCCAATATTTTCCCTCACATTATCTTTGATCCTGCCAAGACCTCCTACTCTCCTCCACACTTATTCGTTCCTCACACAACCGCCTCCAAGATTTCTCCCGAATAGCCCCTATCCTCTGGGATTCAATGCCTCAACATGTCCGATTATCCACCACCCTCGGATGCTTTAAACGGAACCTGAAAACCCATCTTTTCATGAAAGCGTACAGACTGAAATAACCATTCTGCCGCCTCACCACCGCCCGAGCTGCCGCCTCAAAACCACCAGAGCTGCTGCACCCCCGACCTTCTGTCTCTTCCCCACTATCCCATAGAATGTAAGTCCGCAAGAAGAGGGTCCTCTCCCCTCGGTACCAGTCTGTCATTGTAAATTTGTTTACTGTTAACGATATCTATAACTTTGAATGTAACCCCCTTCTCATGTACAGCACCATGGAATTAATGGTGCTATAAATAATAATAATAATAATAATAATAATAATAATAGAGGAGTTAGGGGAGGATAGGCAATTTTTTATGTAAGTATATTAGAAAATAGTTTTTATTATGGCACTAAATAGATAGGAATTTAGAATGAAATTTTCTTTGCCCCCAGACCATCCCAGGGCCGCAGCTATAGTGAAGTGAGTTGAGCCAGCTGCTGAAGCGGCAGGCAGCATGGGGCGGCATTATGTGCTCCTCTACCCGCAGCACCTACAATTTAGCCTCTGCACGCTGGTGCTGTGGTCATGCAAGAGGCTTGTAATTGATGTGGTCACAGGAGGGAAGGAGTCAGGGCCCCCTGATCATGTGACCCCTGACTCCTCCCCTCCTGTGACCTCATAACAGGTTATGTGCGCATCAGTCCTTGATTTATGCAGGACTCTGCTGTCTGTGCTGGTTGTCATCGTCCTGGATGAGGGAAGTTTACAGTCATATGATAAAGTTTGGGCACCCCTATTAATGTTAACCTTTTTTCTTTATATCAATTTTGCTTTTTGCAACAGCTATTTCAGTTTCATATATCTAATAACTGATGGACTCAGTTATATTTCTGGATTCAAATAAGGTTTATTGAACTAACAGAAAATGTGCAATCTGCATTTAAGCAAAATTTGACCGGTGCAAAAGTATGGGCACCTCAACATAAAAGTGACATTAATATTTTGTAGATCCTCCTTTTGCAAAAATAACAGCCTCTAGTCGCTTCCTGTAGCTATTAATGAGTTCCTGGATCCTGGATGAAGGTATTTGTGACCATTCCTGTTTACAAAACAATTCCAGTTCAGTTAAGTTTGATGGTCGCCGAGCATGGACAGCCCGCTTCAAATCATCCCACAGATGTTCAATGATATTCAGGTCTGGGGACTGGGATGGCCATTCCAGAACATTGTAATTGTTCCTCTGCATGAATGCCTGAGTAGATTTGGAGCGGTCTTTTGGATCATTGTCTTGCTGAAATATCCATCCCCTGGGTAACTTCAACTTCGTCACTGATTCTTGCACATTATTGTCAAGAATCTGCTGATACTGAGTTGAATTCATGTGACCCTCAACTTTAACAAGACTCCTGGTGCCGGCATTGGCCACACAGCCCCAAAGCATGATGGAACCTCCACCAAATTTTACTGTGGGTAGCAAGTGTTTTTCTTGGAATGCTGTGTTTTTTAGCCTCCATGCATAACGCCTTTTTGTATTACCAAACAACTCAATCTTTGTTTCATCAGTCCACAGGACCTTCTTCCAAAATGTAAATGGCTTGTCCAAATGTGCTTTTGCTTACCTCAGGCGACTCTGTTTGTGGCGTGCTTGCAGAAATGGCTTCTTTCGCATCATCCCATACAGCTTCTCCTTGTGCAAAGTGCGCTGTATTGTTGACCGATGCACAGTGACACCATCTGCAGCAAGATGATGCTGCAGGTCTTTGGAGGTGGTCTGTGGATTGTCCTTGACTGTTCTCACCATTCTTCTTCTCTGTCTTTCTGATATTTTTCTTGGCCTGCCACTTCTGGGCTTAAAAAGAACTGTACCTGTGTTCTTCCATTTCCTTACTATGTTCCTCACAGTGGAAACTGACAGGTTAAATCTCTGAGACAACTTTTTGTATCCTTCCCCTGAAAAGCTATGTTGAATAATCTTTGTTTTCAGATCATTTGAGAGTTGTTTTGAGGAGCCCATGATGCCACTCTTCATAGGAGAATCAAATAGGAGAACTACTTGCAAGTGGCCACCTTAAATACCTTTTCTCATGATTTGATACACCTGGCTATGAAGTTCAAAGCTCAATGAGGTTACAAAACCAATTTAGTGCTTCAGGAAGTCAGTAAAAAGTAGTTAGGAGTGTTCAAATCAAGAAAATGATAAGGGTGCCCATACTTTTGCACTGGTCAAATTTTGTTTAAATGCAGATTGCACATTTTCTGTTAGTACAATAAACCTCATTTGAATTCAGAAATATAACTGAGTCCATCAGTTATTCGATATATGAAACTGAAATAGCTGTTGCAAAAACCAAAATTGTTATAAAGAAAAAAGGTTAACATTAATTGGGGTGCCCAAACTTTAACATATGACTGTATGTGTGGGAGTGGGGTCAGGGGGGGTTTACAGGGTGT
The DNA here is from genome assembly GCF_039654945.1 of Dendrobates tinctorius. Lineage (NCBI taxonomy): Eukaryota > Metazoa > Chordata > Amphibia > Anura > Dendrobatidae > Dendrobates > Dendrobates tinctorius. Next base: position 11,609,622 of record NW_027361802.1, read on the forward strand.
ACAGAGCAGAGCCACGTGAGTGCGGGGTGTACGAGCGGAGCCGTGTGTGTACGAGGTGTACAGAGCAGAGCCGCGAGTGTGGGAGGTGTACGGAGCGGAGCTGTGTGTGTGCGAGGTGTATGGAGCAGAGCCACGTGTGTACGAGGTGTAAGGAGCAGAGCCGTGTGTGTACAAAGTGTACGGAGCAGAGCCGTGTGTGTGTGCGAGGTGTACGGAGCAGAGCTGTGTGTGTACGAGGTGTACGGAGTGGAGCCGCACGTGTGGGAGGTGCACGAAGCAGAGCTGCACGTTTACGAGGTGTACGGAGCAGAGCCGCATGTGTACGAGGTGTACAGAGCAGAGATGTGTACGGAGTGGAGCTGTGTGTGTGTACGGAGCGGAGTCGTGGGTGTACACAGAGCGGAGCCGTGTGTGTACGAAGCGTAGCAACGCGTGTGCGGGGTGTACAGAGTGGAGCAGTGCGTGTGCGAGGAGTACAGAGCAGAGCAGCGCATGTGCGAGGTGTACGCAGTGGAGCCGCACATGTATGAGGTGTTTGGAGCAGAGCCGCACGTGTACGAGGTGTACGGAGCAGAGTTGCACATGTGTGTATGGAGCGGAGCCGCATGAGTATGGAGCGGAGCCGCGTGTGTGTGAGGTGTATGGAGTGGAACCACGTGTGTACATGGTGTATGGAGTGGAGCCATTTGTGTACAAGGTTTACAGAGCGTGGCCGTGTGTACAAGGTGTACGGAGCAGAGCCACATGTGTACAAGGTTTACGGAGTGGAGCCATGTGTGTACTGAGTGGAGCCGTGTGTGTGCGAGGTGTACAGACCAGAACTGTGTGTGCACGAGGCATAAAAAGCGGAACCGTGTGTGTATGATGTATGCGGAGCCATATGTATACAAGGTGTATGGTGGGGAGCATTCATACCTCCCAGCGGGACAGTCACGATTTTGAGAGATATTCTGTCCCACTGCCCCGGCTGGGAGTTTACTTTTCCCGCGGACACAGGAGTACACGGTGGAGCCCCGAGGAGCACTTTAAAGTTCGCACGTGACGTTCCACCGGAAGTGACGTGCTAGAAGCTGACCGGAAATTAGGTAATTTCGGGAGGAGCTTGTGACAGAACCATAGAGGCACTTCAGGGAATGCTTCAGATCCATCACCGTATCCTCCTCCAACAGAGCGGACAGCAGAATCGCCTTGGACTCGGGGATGCCAGCCTTGTGAGCGGATAATGATATGTCCTGCATCGGGAGGCTCAGTTGGTCACTACAGTGGGAGCCGGGCTGCTATAGTATCTTTATAGAATCTTTCTTTCTCTCTCTGTTTCTTTATCTGTCTAATCTTTCTTTTTTTCGTTCTCTCTCTCTCTCTCTCTGTTCTTTCTTTCTCTCTCTGTTTCTTTATCTCTCTAATCATTCTTTTTTTCTTTCTCTCTCTGTTCTTTCTTTCTCTCTCTGTTTTTTTCCTTCTTTCTTTCTTTCTTTCTTTCTTTCTTTCTTTCTCTTCCTCAGTACCAGTCAGTGTGCCCACAGTACCAGTAGAATAAGAGGGGTAGGAAACTAGGTGGCATTGGTCACATTGAGCCTCTCATACTTTTTACTGGTGTATAATCATATGCCCTGAACACCCCCATAAAGAGGGCCAGCCCCAGACAACAGGGTACAAACAAATCACTCTTACTATCAGTCCAAGTGGACAATTATATACGTAAAGTTAATGATGTCCCTGTGCCAAGCAGTGCGGAGGATCAGAATACAGAGCAGCGGGGTTTGGGGAGAAGAATTATATGGGGCCCATTACACTGTATGAAGTAATATATGGTGCCCATTATGCTGTGAGAAGTAATATATGGGGCCCATTATACTGTATGAAGTAATATATGGTGCACATTATACTGTATGAAGTAATATATGGGGCCCATTATACTGTATGAAGTAATATATGGTGCCCATTATGCTGTAAGAAGTAATATATGGGGCCCATTATACTGTATGAAGTAATATATGGTGCACATTATACTGTATGAAGTAATATATGGGGCCCATTATACTGTGTGAAGTAATATATGGTGCCCATTATGCTGTAAGAAGTAATATATGGGACCCATTATACTGTATGAAGTAATATATGGTGCACATTATACTGTATGAAGTAATATATGGTGCCCATTATGCTGTATGAAGTAATATGTGGAGCCCATTATACTGTATGAAGTAATATATGGGGTCCATTATGCTGTATGAAATAATATTTGGGGCCCATTATACTGTATGAAGTAATATATGGTGCCCATTATACTGTATGCAGTAATATATGGGGCCCATAATACTGTATGGAGCATTATGTGGGGATAGGGGATGACTTTCTGTTTGCTGTGGATCTGACCGCTGGGACCCCCATGATCCTAGGAAACGTAACTTTGAATAGCACCATATAAATGGAGCTGTGGTCAATCATACGCACTGTGGCGCCATTCACATGTGGCTCTTCAAATAACTCCTTAAAGAGAGTGATGAGGGGACGACAAAGTATAGCAAAAATTCACTGATCGGGGTGAGGAGGAGTGTTATAGTTTGTGGGCTGGTGGGATTTGTGTGGCAGGGCCACTTTTTTGTCCCAGTCCGGCCCTGTGGCAGGCCTACCATTGCCATTAATGACCCTTGTTCTGGATACTTCTGTGGTGTTCTTGTATGTGGTGTGATGGCGCTGACATCCTTGTGTTTGGACACCTTTTTTTCTATTTATCTAAATCAAAATGTATTGTACTCAGTTTTACAGGATAGATATGAAAATTTACTTTGTGTGCGGGGGGGGGGGGGGGTAATTTTGCTGTTCGGCTCAGGCAGCAGAGAGGCTAGGTTCACCCCTGGACCATCCCTTTGAAGTCGAATATGCAACAAAAAGCCTGCATAAGTGATAAGGTACAAAAGTATAATGAAACCCCGTAGCAAAATTGGATATTGCTCAAAATAAAATGATTGATTGTTTAGCTCAAAATACATGAAATTTACGTAAAAAATAATGCCCCCAAAGGTCAGCCCCTTTAAGTAGGTCTGTTAGATCCGTAGATCTATGGTAAATTTGTACTCTTATTTGAAAAATAATATTAGAATATCATAGAAAGAAAGGCTAGGAAAAACTAACTGTTCAGTTCTGGTCAGGGAAGCATTAGTGTCCCATCTATGATCTGCCTGACAACAGAACACACAAGGTTGAAATAAAGCACATACAGTAAGTACGCCAGCCTGCTCACATGTACCCTGCTGAGATTTTATATAACTTTAGATATGCTAGAAATATAACAATCTCCATTCAATATTTCTTCAAAATATCAACCTGGAGTTGTGATTCAGCTCCTGTGATATGTCCTCCACCATATCGTTCTCAGATGCTTCATGTGCCATGGCTTTGCAAAGCTTGCATGCTACTAAGGCTTTGGCCATTGCCTCTTCTCCATGCTGCCAGAAGAACAAAGCCATCTTCTGCCTCTTCATCAAAACCGCCCATAACATCAGCTCATGGAATGGGAAAGGGAAATGATTTATTTCTGGATCATCCAAGTCAATGTCCACCTCTTCTTCTCTCTTCTTGGTTGTCTTTCTTCCTCGTCTCATTGGTATGTCATCCTGTTACACACATCATGATTAGTTGCATGGATTGCAGTTGTATACATAGAAAACATTCTACCCATTATTTCATTTTTGTCATTTATGCCTAGTGAATAAAATTCTCTTCCCAGATTTATGCATTTGTGCAGACAGACTGTATGGCAAAAAATGGAATCCCTACCTGCCCATTTTACAGACAAGAAGGCACTCTGTGCTGGGCCTTCCTACCTCCAAGAATTACTGTATTATTTCCCTAAAAGCAATGCTTTGGGGGGAGAATACCTCTGGAGCAGGCTATTCTTCTATTCTTTCGTTTCTTAAACATCTTTAATTTGCATAAATGGACTCAAAAAATTAATTAGAATGTTAATGGTTATATAATAATAAGTACAAAGTTGCATAATAATGATTTATGCTGATGCAAATGATACTACCGGTAGTATATCATTAGCACCGTAAATGTAGTGCTCTCTTGGAGGGCAGATATGTCACCATGTCCCTTTTCAAATCAGTATAGGCTTGAATTTGACAAAAATGCTTACAAAAATTCTAATACACAAATACCCTTTCCTGAAGCAAGAGGACTTTATCACTGGCACCACCTATTGGAAGTAGCGACCTTGGAAGTCGACCCTTTAAAGAGCCTTGTCACATGACTTAGGACAAGAAGCCAAACCAGAAACTCCATTTACAGACACGTGTTTCATGGTGTTGCCAGTCCTCAGTGCAAATTAGCAGACCTGACAGTCCCTATAAATTTTGGACTGTTGGCAAAATAAAAGATCTAGGTATTCATGTTTGGTCTTTTAATCCCTGGGCTTGATTTAAAGTTAGGTACAGTTTAGGAATGGAAGCTTGGCATTGTTTTTAATATGGATTCCACTACTTATTTTGTACTAAAATGAGTTCATGGGGATAAAGAAACAAAACTAGAACACAACTTCACTTAGCAGACCAATGCCATTCTGTTGCCGGTATTCCTCACCGGTCTACTGCCTTTCTCTTCTGGTGAGGGATGTCATGTGACCAACACAACAAATCAGTGTCATTCCACTGATTGGCTGCAGCCTTCACAATCATATTCTCTTCAGGCTCAGAAACAATATGGATGATCATGTGATATCTCCTGCTAGAAGAGAACACTAAGAGGACATAGGCAATAAAGTGGTGCAATGGTGGTGAGCTGGTAGATAAATACCCCCATGGGTGCACTTTTAGTCCCAAAAATGTAGTGGACAATCCCTTTAGGCATTTTGGAGCAGTCAGTAATAATAAAGTATTTCAAAAAGTCATAAAGCATATATTAATCCACCCCTCAATGTGAGATTTTAGCAGAATCAATTATATATTTTACAATTATTTTTTTATATCTTTAACCCCCCTATCTACAAATAAAAGATCGCATAAAAATTTCCATCTTGTTCGAGTGTTTGTTAGCCTTTGTCCCCATTGAGAAGAAAAGTCACATATTCTACATCTAATTAAACCATAGTTTTCTGTTCACATTTCTTCCTATTGTACCAATTACCCAAGAATGTCATTAGCAAAGTGAAATATTAATAGTTTCATTCAAGAATCCAAATGAAAACTTACCTCCATCCCTAGGAGCTTCAAGGCCTTTGGCTGTTAGGAAACAGCACATGATTTGTATGAATACAAAGTATATTATCTACATACAATACTGTACAATTATAATATAATACAATATAATACAATTTAATTACAATAATACGTTCATTGTATATGTTTTTTTATTTCCATTTATTAAAAGCATAAGTAAGGTCACTGATAATTGAGGTTATGGATAAATTAGCCAACATGCAGAGTGTGAATGTAATTTTTCTCATGAGAAAAAGTAGTAAAAGGTATCCTAAAGTTTATAAATGTAGAGGGGGCAGGTGGAGCTGCATGTCAGGAGTCTGATAAAAGGTTTAATGTGCTCATAAAACATCTAAAACAAGGTAATCATAAGGTGTTAATGTGGATTGGGAGTTGGGGGATACTGATTTATTTCTATAAAAGGAGATGGAAACAAGTGACTTATGGTGTCTTCTGTTTTCCTTATTCCCTTGTGCCTCAAAGGCAAAATTGTTTTTAGCAACTAGAAATCTGATATTTGTTTCACACAGAGATATGCTGCTTTCACAATGTATTTTACTGTCTGATTCACTTCACGCAGGTTTATAACTGCTTATTATCCTAAAATGCTGAGCAGCTATTGATTGCTGACAGTGCCTAATGCTTTAATGGTTAAAGGTTCTTACGTCCCATGATCATGTAGCATCATACTTAGGAGACGCAGAATTATAAACATATACAATTTGGAAACAAATATCTAAATTAGAACCAGATTTACATAAAGGACTAGTACATGCCTCTATGTAGGATAGGTCATCAAAATGAGATTGGTGGGGCACCCAACCAATCAGCTGATATCTGCTCCGGCAGCCACCAGATCTAAGCAATGTACAGGGTGGTACATCGCAGCTCAGTATGTTGTTTAGTGGCCACTCATGGGTACTGCACCTATTCTTTTTTCTTTTATTACATAAAAGTGAGTGAGAGATAAATTGCAGTACTATAAACAGCGTATGATGCTGTGGGTGTTGCATTGAAAAGATTTCTTAAATATGGTTGCTACTGAAGCAGATATCAGCTGACCGGTAAGGGTGAAAGGTGTCAGACCTACACTGATCTCATATTTATGACCTTTCTTACAGACAGGTCATTGATATGTTGTCCATTGACAACCCCTTTAAAGTTAATGTTGTTGAATGTTGTCCTTACAATGAAAATCATTTGACGCCCATTCCAAGATTTAGAGCAAAGAAAGAAGGAATGTCTCAATTAGATTCTTACTCCTATTTTTCAGAAAGCCTTTGGAAAATGAAAGGCAACACCTCCACTTATAATTGTTGTTGAATCCCCTGTTTTCTCAAGCTTTGCTATTAAAGATAAACATTACATATATGTGTATGTTCTCACATATATATATATATATATATATATATACATACATATTATTTATTTCTTCAATACAAAAAGTGAAACTCATATATTATATAGTCATTACAAACAGAGTGAACCATTTCAATTGTTTATTTCTGTTAATGTTGATGTTACAGCCAATTTAACCCAAAAGTCATTATCTCCGTAAATTAGAAAAATTAACAAAAATCACCTACAAAGGCTTCCTAAACATTTAATGAGGTTCCTTAGTCTGTTTCAGTATCTCCACAATCATGGGGAAGACTGCTGACTTGACAGATGTCCAGAAGGCAGTCAATGACACTCCACAAGGAGGGTAAGCCACAAAAGGTCATTGCTAAAGAAGCTGGCTGTTCACAGAGTTCTGTATCCATGCATATTAATGGAAAGTTGAGTAGAAGGAAAAAGTGTGGTAAAAAAAGGTGCACAAGCAATCAGGATAACCGCAGCCTTGAAAGGATTGTTAACAAAAGGCCATTTAAAAATTTTGGGGGGGTGAGATTCACAAGGAGTGGACTGCTGCTTGAGTCATTGCCTCAAGAGTCACCTCAAGAGACGTATCCAGGACATGGACTTCCAGTGTTGCGTTCTTTATGTTAAGCCACTCATGACCAATAGACAACACCAGAAGCGTCTTACCTGGGCCAAGGACAAAAAGAACTGGACTGTTGCACAGTTGTCCAAGGTGTGGTCTTCAGATGAAAGTAAATTTTGCATTTCATTTGGAAATCAAGGTCCCAGAGTCTGGAGGAAGAGTTGAGAGGCACACAATCCAAGATGCTTGAGGTCTAATGTGAAGTTTCCACAATCAGTGATGGTTTGGGGAGCTAGTTCATCTGCTTGTGTAGGTCCACTGTGTCTTATCAAAACCAAAGTCAGCGCAGCCGTCTACCAGGAAATTTTAGAGCACTTCATGCTTCCTTCTGCCGACAAGCTTTTTGGAGATGGAAATGTCATTCTCTAGGTGGAATTGGCACCTGTCCACACTGCCAAAAGTGCCAATACTTGGTTTAGAAACAACAGTATCACTGTGCTTGACTGGCCAGCAAAATCTCCTGACCTCAACCCCATAGAGAATCTATGAGGTATTGTGAAGACGATGATGAGAGACACCAGACCCCACAATGCAGATAAGCTGAAGGCTGCTATCAAAGCAACCTGGGCTTCCATAACACCTCTGTCACAGGGCAGTAGGAGGAAAACAGGAGATGTGGAACCTGGGCCCTTGAACTGCCCCTCAGGCTAAGGAGGTGCCCTGACTTTCCTTAACTTGGGGGTACACTTGATGGTAGTGAGGCCCAAGTCCCCGACATGTCCCTATCTCCTGTTTAGCCCTGAGTTAAACCCACAACCCCCTTCCCAGGAGGAGAGACAGGGAATAAAGTGAACTGCACCAAATAACACACAAGGAAAAATAAAACAGACACCACGGGGTTAAATCAACTAAAAACCCAAACTTAGCTGCCAATGCTCCAAGCAACAGAGAAAGGCACTTGAACAGCATCCAGCAGCAACTTCACTGACAAGATAACCTGAACCCCCTCTCCACCAGGTAGGTCCAGTCTTCACCAAGGTTGATTAGCAAATGACCAGTATTACCAACAGGGAGCAGCAGCAGCTGATGACCTTTTATAGGGGGGAGGTCACCACCTGGTGACTAATTAAACATGTCCACTCCCTGACAGAAGTTATGTCGCTTATCCATGTTATGTAAATAAAAGCTTATAACCTGACGTTAAATTCATCCATTGGTTGTATAAATTATTCTTTTGAAAGCTGAAACCCTCCAAAATTTGGTTAAGTTAAGAAAATAAATTGGCTTCAATGCAGAAATATTGATCATTTAATGGACACAGAATGGTCAGATTTTTGCAAGACAGAAGTTTTGTCGCCCACAGAAAGTAATGTGATATTCAAAGTAATAATTACCTTAAAAAAATATATATATGTTGCATAACATTGGTGAATGAAGTTGTGGTGCTATTAGAGTCATATTTAATACTTTGTGTGACTTCCATGAGCTTGAAGGACTGCATCCATGCGGTTCAACAATGATTCATACAATTTATTAATGAAGTCATCAGGAATAGCAAAGAATGCAGTCTTACATGCCTCCCAGAGTTCATCTAGATTCTTTGGTTTTGTCTTCCAAGCTTCCTCTTTCATCCTACCCCAAACATGCTCAATGATGTTCATGTCTGGTGACTGGGCTGGCCAGTCCTTGAGCACCTTGATCTTTTTTTGTCTGGAGGAACTTTGTTGTAGAGATGGATGTATGAGATGGAGCACCATCCTGCTGCAGAATTTGACCCCTTTTATGATTTGGAATATAAGAGGTAGCTAATACTTCTTGATATTTTAGGCTTTTGATATTGCTTTCCACCATGCAAATGTTTTGCACACCCCTATATTGAATGTAACCCCAGACCATGATCTTTCCACCACCAAATGTAACTGTTTTCTGTGTGTATTTTGGATCCATACGGGCTTCAGTAGGTCTCCTGCAGTATTTGTGGTGGCTGCAGTGTAATTCTACTGAAGATTCATCAGAGAAATCTACCTTCTGCCACTTTTCCAGCGTCCATCTGTTTAGCAGGCTGTGGGACTTTGCAGATGGCACACAGTTTTTTATTTGCCTTTTGTTTAGTGCTGGCTTCTGGGCACTGGTTCGACCATGGAGGCCAAACTGTTCTAGTTGACACAGGGACTTGAAGTGACCAGGTCTGTTGGAGCTTTGCTACAGTGGAAGAGGGGCTTGCTTTGGATTTTCTAACCAACAAACGTTCCTCCTGAGCAGTTGTCTTGCGGGGTCTGCCAGACCTGGGCTTGTCAAACACATCTCCAGTCTCATCAAATTTTTTTTAATTCTTTGTACTTGATGCTGAGACACATTAAAGGTGCCAGCCACCTCTGCAGTGGATCTGGTCTTAAGCCTTTTGATAATCCAGGCTTTGGTCACAGAGTGGATTTTTGGCATGCTGTCAGAGCTCAAGTTGCAGCTCAAGTGAAGGTCTGGGGTGCTGGGTTTCTTTTTATACACACCCACAAATTAACCGATCATTTACTGAGCACAGGTGAGGATGTAAACTTGGATTGGGTGCATTATATGACCAGGCGGCAAAACTTTTGTCTTGCCAAAATCTGACCATTCTGTGTCCATTAAATGATCAATATTTCTGTATTGATGCCAATTTATTTTCCTAACCTAAACCACATTTCGGAGGGTTTCAGCTTTCAAAATAATAATTTATACAACCAATGGATGAATTTAACATCAGGTTATAAGCTTTTATTTACATAACATGGATAAGCGACATAACTTCTGTCAGGGAGTGTAGTAACACCAGCGGCCACTGGGAGCAAAAACCTAGCAGCCGACCAACTACAGTTGTAGTAACACCAGTGGCTACCGGGGACAAAACTCCACATTAACCCCTGAGGCCAGAAAGGAAAAAGGTTTATACAAGAGAGTCCAGACTCTGACACAGATCCAAAAATGGATTGTGATAACCTCACTCAGCAGTGCCACAGGCTGATCGCCTCCATGCCACACCGCATTGATCTAGTAGTTGTGCAAAAGGAACCCCGACCAAGTATTGAGTGCATTTACTGAACATACAATTCAGTAGACCAACATTTCAGATTTTAAAATCATTTTTCAATCTGGTGTTATAAAGTATTCTAATTTACTGAGATGATGGCTTTTGGGTTTTCATTGGCTGTAAGCCATAATCATCAACATAAACAGAAATAAACACTTGAAATAGATCAATCTGTTTGTAATGACTCTATCTAATATACGAGTTTCACTTTTTGTATTGAAGAACTGAAATAAATTAACTTTTTGATGATATTCTAATTTTGTGAGAAGCACCTGTATATAAATAAATAAATATACATATATATATATTCATTTCACAAGGAATATCATGTTATTTCCTGATCTGTACAGAGTGATGCTTCACTAGAGAAGGAATTTGGGTAGTATAGGAGCCTTTCAAACAGTGTAAGCCAGCTCACCGACTTCCATAGGAGCACGGATCACCATCCTGCAATGGTTGGTTCAACGAAGAAAGAAGGGAAATATCCAGCTCCACACGAAAATCGATGTTCAAATTTATTCCAATGAAGACAATATATGGATCAGCTCCAGGACAGCATCAGCTCACACAGGAGCGACATAAGCAACGCGTTTCGATCGCTACATGCGATCTTTATCAAAGCTACCATATCAAAATCACACACAGGTTAAAAAGGAGCAAAAACCAATCCTGAGTCTAATACAAGTCACATGATTGGAAGGTCCTATTCTAACAATACAATAAGAACAAACAACGAATTTATAAAAGGTACCTCAATATTGCAAATAAAATATACAAAAAGGGACCACATAAATATAGAAAATATCCATAGTAGAAAATATTTACAATTTTATCAAGATTGGTACAATTGCATATATATAATCATGAATCATGTGACTACAAAGGCTCATCTCACCAACGCATATATCTTTTAGCGGTATCACATATAATTGTCAAGATTCATGAGAAAAACATGCAAACAAGAAAATACAAAAATAAAAAACATTATTAATACAAGTTGCTCTGAAATATTAGTAATGGAACATGATTTTGTTCTTTTTGTTTAATCCATCAGGAAATCTCGTTCCCAGGTTAAAAATCCAGAAAGCCTCCCGGGTAAGGAGTGTCCTTCTGATATCACCACCCCTAGAAGGTTTCTTGATTTTTTCGATACCAGTTACCTGGAAAGAAGCGACATTGCGAGAGTGGAAATTAATAAAATGCTTAGCTGCAGAAGAGATATTGCGGACTCCATCAGTTACATTGGTCACATCATATAAATGTTCAGCAATCCTTGTTTTTAATTTCCTAGATGTGCAACCTACATAAGACTTAATGCAAGTGGTGCAATCAATTTTATACACCACAAAATCAGTATTGCAGTTAATAAAATTATTAATTTTAAACGATGCAGTATTATCATTATTAAAAAATATTTTAGTTTTTACCATGTGTTTACAAGTCCTGCAATTATTACCTCCGCATTTATAATTCCCTTTGTTATCCAACAATGTACCCCTATTATTCCTGGATTCGGTGATAATTGGAATTGGTTCTATTAATGAGCATTTGGGTGAGTGGGGGGGTGGTGATATCAGAAGGACACTCCTTACCCGGGAGGCTTTCTGGATTTTTAACCTGGGAACGAGATTTCCTGATGGATTAAACAAAAATAACGAAATCATGTTCCATTACTAATATTTCAGAGCAACTTGTATTAATAATGTTTTTTATTTTTAAAACATAATAAAGTAAGAAAAAAAAAAAAGTGTAAAAATAATTTTTTAAAAATCGCTAAATAAATTAACCCCTTACCTACAATTGACGTAATATTCCGTCCATGTGACCATGGACCTAATTACCATGGACGGAATATTACGTCATCGCGATCAGCGGCGCCCACGTGGTGAGCGCCACTGATCGCGGCCGAGTGTCAGCTAATTATCATAGCTGACACCCGGCACAATGTGTCAGGGGCGGTCACGGACCGCCCCGACACGTTAACCCCTTGCACACCGCGATCAAACACGATCGCGGTGTACCGGGGGTTAAAGGGAAGCATCGGCAGGGAGGGGGCTCCCTCCTTGCTTCCCTGAGCCCCCCACGGCAGCGCAATGTGCAGCGCTGCTGTGGGGGGCTCCTTTCCTGCAGGTCCCCGGATCCAATATGGCGACGGGGACCTCCGGGGGCCTGCAGGAAGCTGGCTTCCTCAGTGCCTGCAAAGCGCAGGCATGAGGAAGCCTGTGCAGTGCCTGTGACAGATCGCTGATCTGTCACAGTGATCTGTGATGTGACAGATCAGCGATCTGTCACAGGACAGTTATGTCCCCCCTGGGACATTGTAATAAAGTAAAAAAAAAATAAAAAAAAGTGTAAAAATAATTTAAAAAAAATCGCCAAATAAATTAAAAAAAAAAAAATATATATTCCCCAATAAATTCATTTTTTGGAAATAAAAAAACCAAAAACAATAAAAGTACACATATTTGGTATCGCCGCGCCCGTAACGACCCGCCCTATAAAACTGTCCCAATAATTAACCCCTTAAGCGAACCCCTTAAAAAATAAAAATAAAAAACGAAGCAAAAAATAATGATTTATTATCATACCGCCGAACAAAAAGTGCAATAACGCGCGATCAAAAAGACGCATATAAATATCCATGGTACCGCTGAAAACGTCATCTTGTCCCGCAAAAAACGAGCTGCCATACAGCATCATCAGTGAAAAAATTAAAAAGTTATAGCTCGCAGAATAAAGCGATGCAAAAATAATTATTTTTTATATGAAATTGTTTTCATTGCATAAAAGCGCCAAAACATAAAAAAACGACCTAAATGAGGTATCGCTGTAACCATACTGACCCAAAGAATAAAACCGCTTTATCAATTTTACCGCACCCAGAACGGCGTAAACGCACCACCCAAAAGAAATTCATGAAACGCTGGTTTTTGTAAATTCTGCGTCCCAAAAAATGAAATAAAAAGAGATAAAAAAAGTCACATGCCCAAACATGATACCAATAAAAGCGTCAACTCGTCCCGCAAAAAATAAGACCCCACATGACTCGGTGGGTCAAAATATGGAAAAATTATAGCTCTCAATATGTGATGATGCAAAAACTATTTTTACAATAAAAAGCGTCTTTTAGCGTGCGACAGCTGCCAAACATAAAAACCACCATAAATAGTAAATCAAACCCCCCGTTATCACCCCCTTAGTTAGGGAAAAATAATAAAATTAAAAAAATGTATTTATTTCCATTTTCCCATTAGGGTTAGGGCTAGGGCTAGGGTTAGGGTTAGGGTTAGGGCTAGGGTTAGAGCTAGGGTTAGAATTGGGGGTTTCCACTATTTGCGCACATCAGGTGCTCTCCAAACGCAACATGGCGTCTGATCTCAATTCCAGCCAATTCTGCGTTGAAAAAGTCAAATGGTGCTCCTTCCCTTCCAAGCTCTGCCATGCACCCAAACAGTGTTTTACCCCCTCATATGGGGTATCAGCCTACTCAGGACAATTTGCAAAACAACTTTTGGGGTCCTATTTCTCCTGTTGCCCTTAGGAAAATAAAAATTTTGGGGCAAAAATATCATTTTTGTGGAAAAAATTTTTTTTGTTATTTTCACGCCTGGGCGTTATAAACTTCTGTGAAGCACTTGGGGGTTCAAAGTTCTCACCACACATCTAGATAAGTTCCTTGGGGGGTCTAGTTTCCAAAATGGGGTCATTTGTGGGGGGTTTCCACTGTTTTGGTACATCAGGGGCTTTCCAAACGCGACATGGTGTCCGATCTCAATTCCAGCCAAAAAAGTCAAATGGCGCTGCTTCCCTTCCGAGCTCTGCCATGCGCCCAAATAGTCATTTACACCCACACATGGGGTATCAGCGTACTCAGGACAAATTACACAATAACTTTTAGGGTCCTGTTACCCTTGGGAAAATAAAAATTGGGGGTGAAAAGATCATTTTGTGGAAAAAATATGATTTTTTTAATTGTACCGCTGTACATTATAAACTTCTGTGAAGCCCTTATGGGTTCAAAGTTCTCACCACATATCTAGATAAGTTCCTTAGGGGGTCTAGTTTCAAAAATGGGGTCAATTGTGGGGGGTTTCCACTGTTTAGGTACATCAGGGGCTGTCCAAACGCGACATGGCGTCCGATCAGAATTCCAGCCAATTTTGCATTGAAAAAGTCAAACGGCACTCCTTCCCTTCTGAGGTCTGCCATGCGCCGAAACAGTGGTTCCCCCCACATATCAGGTATCAGCATGCTCAGGACAAATTGCACAATAATTTTTGCAGTCCAATTTCTCCTGTTACACTTGGTAAAATAAAAAAAATTGAACCTGAAGTAATTTTTTTTGTGAAAAAAAGTTAAATGTTAATTTTTTTTAAATATTCAAAAAATTCCTGTGACGCACCTGAAGAGTTAATAAACTCCTTGAATGTGGTTTTAAGCACCTTAAGGGGTGCAGGTTTTAGAATGGTGTCACTTTTGGGTATTTTCTATCATATAGACCCCTCAAAGTGGCTTCAAATGTGATGTGGTCCGTAAAAATAAAATGGTGTTGCAAAAATGAGTGATCGCTGGTCAACTTTTAACCCTTATATCTTACTAACAAATAAAAATTTTGGTTCCAAAATTGTGCTGATGTAAACTAAACATGTGGCAAATGTTACTTATTAACTTTTTTGTGTGCCATATCTCTGTGATTTAAGGGCATAAAAATTCAAAGTTGGAAAATTGCAGAATTTTCAAAATTTTCGCCAAATTTCCATTTTTCTCACAAATAAACGCAAGATATATGAATGAAATTTTACCACTAACATTAAGTACAATATGTCACGAGAAAACAATGTCAGAATCACCGGGATCCATGGAAGCGTTTCAGAGTTATTACCTCATAAAGGCACAGTGGTCAGAATTGTAAAAATTGGCCCGGTAGTTAACGTGCAAACCACCCTTGGTAGTGAAGGGGTTAAAAAAAAATATTCCCTAATAAATTTATTTTTTGGAAATAAAAAACCCCCAAAACAATAAAAGTACACATATTTGGTATCACCGCGTCCGTAACGACCCGCCCTTTAAAACTGTCCCATTAGTTAACCCTTTTAGAGAACCCCTTAAAAAATAAAAATAAAAAACCACCGAACAAAAAGTGAAATAACGCGCGATCAAAAAGACGCATATAAATAACCATGGTACCGCTGAAAACATCATCTTGTTCTGCAAAAAATGAGCCGCCATACAGCATCATCAGTGAAAAAATAAAAAAGTTATAGCTCGCAGAATAAAGCGATGCAAAAATAATTATGTTTTATATAAAATTGTTTTCATTGCATAAAAGCGCCAAAACATAAAAAAATTACTTAAATGAGGTATCGCTGTAACCGTACTGACCCGAAGAATAAAACCGCTTTATCAATTTTACCGCAGGCGGAACGGTGTAAACGCACCCCCCAAAAGAAATTCATGAAACTCTGGTTTTTGTTCATTCTGCGTCACAAAAATCGGAATAAAAAGCGACCAAAAGATGCCCGAAAAACGGAGATTAGACCTACTGGTAATGTTATTTCCAGGAGTCCATCCTGACAGCACCATGGGGTTGTCCTTCCTTCATCCTTATAGGGACAGGAAATGCACGAGAGGTTAAAAGGTCCCCTCCCACTCCCACACTCCAGTGATTTCCCAAGTACCACACCAGTATGGATGCAATTATTATTTATTTAGATTTTAGTACAAGCATATTATTACCAATACAAATCATCGGGAGGGAACTACCAGTGCTGTCAGGATGGACTCCTGGAAATAACATTACCGGTAGGTCTAATCTCCGTTTTCCAGGACGTCCTATCCTGACAGCACCATGGGGAATACCAAAGTAGGAATTCGTTTAGGGTGGGACTACTGCTTGTAGCACTTTACGACCACAGGTCGTTCTGCTAGCTGCTAGCGTGTCCAATTTATAGTGTCTACCGAAAGTGTTCAGTGTAGACCAAGTGGCGGCCCCGCATATTTGCTCTACTGAGGCTCCCGCCCTTTCTGCCCAAGAAGTCGCCACCGCCCCAGTGGAATGAGCTCTAAGCTCCTCTGGTATCGGTAATCTCTCGGCCTCGTATGCTGAGGAGATAATCGACTTATCCGCCCTGCCAGGGCGTGAGTAGATGCGCCTTTATCTTTATTTCTACCCTGTATTGGACAAATAATTTATGTCCTGTAGCCACTCCTGAGTGGCCTCTAAGTAGCGTGTGACGTCCAATGAGTAAAAGAATCTTTCTTTATCGTTTCCCGGGATGGGCAGAATGAGGGTAAGACTATCTCCTGGTCTAAATTTTTTTGGGGAGATACTACCCAAGGGAGGAATCCTGGGTTCAGTTTTAGTATTATGCAGTCATCCTTTGAATGTAGGAGTTCTGGACTGACACAGCCTGGATCTCACCCAGCCGTTTGGCTGAGGTGATGGCTACCCAAAGGATGTGTTTTTTTTTTTTTTGTAAGCTTGTGACATTAATCTCTGATACTGGCTCATATGGTGGTCTGCATAGAGCGTTAAATAACTGATTTAGGTCCCACGGGAACTGTTTTTCCTTAACGTGGCTCTCAATCTCTGGATGGCCTTTGTAAAACATGTTATCCATGGATGAGAGGCCACCGCGAAATCAAAGAAAGTACTCCAAGCTGCTATCTGAACTTTCAATGTGCTTGGACTCAGACCTTTATTAAGTCCTGCCTGGAGGAAGTCAAGGATTTGAGGGATATATGAGCAAGACGGGTCTATGGGGATATTACCACCTTCTGGGCAGAAGTTCCCCAAGATTTTGCAATAGATTGCACTTGGTAACCCGCTTACAGCTGGTCTGCATCTTTGAGATCAATTGGTAGGAGAGGTCTCTGGATCTTAGGATCAGTCTCTCAGGATCCATGCTGCCAACTGTAGAGTCACCGGATCTGGGTGCAAAACTGGGCACTGGGAAAGTAAATCCTCTGGCGTTGGTAGATGGGCAGCCCTTCCTGAGCCATCTTCTTCAGAAGGGGGAACCAACTTCGCCCGGGCCCGAAGAGTACCACTAGCATCACCCGCCTTCTTCCTGGATCTTCCTGAAGACTCTCGGTATTATAGCAATTGGGGGAAAACCGTATAGCAGTCCCCCACTCAATATCTGATTCAAGGCGTCGACCCCTTTGGATGGTCTGCTGGATTGAGGGAGAAGAATCTCTGTAGCCTGGTGTTCTTCCTTGACGCAAAGAGGTCTAGCTGAGGGGTCCACTCGGTGGCTCGGACTTCTTGTCCTGTTCAAATAGTCGGCTATGTTGTTCCTGGTGCCTTGCGGGTGTACCGCTCATATGGAGCGAACATTGTTCTCTGCCCCGGTGAAGATGAGAGCCGCCAGGTTCTGAAGCTTTCCCCCTGGTGGCGTAGGAAAGACACTGTGATTACGATGTTTGACCTGGCTTACCTAAGTTGGCCCTGTAGACTCGACCGGCTTCGTTTTAGTGTCTCCCAAACTGCTCCTAGTTTGAGGACTGTGAACTGATGCTTCCGGGCCATGTCCCTGAAGGTACCTTCCTTTCAGATGGGCCCCACATCCTTCCCTACTGGCGTCCGTGACGATAGTCCCACATGGTGATAGGATCCGAGGCACCCCCAGGCTGATGGTTCTTGTGACTGGTCCCCCACTTTGGAGATGATTTTAGGCCTGAGGACGGCCGAGTGTCTTTGTCCAGAGAGGTCTGCTGTCTGTCCCACTTTGACCCAATTTCCCTTTGTAGTCTTCTCGTCCCATTACACAGGGTATGTATGCTTGTCAGGGTACCCAAGACCTTCATTGCGGTTCTTATGGATATTCAATCTCGTCGTAGCTGACGAACTTTTTTTTTTTTTCTCCTTCTTTCCGGTAAACGAGATTCCTCTCTTGGAACCTAACATGATTCCCAGGAATTCTTTCCCCTCCCGGGGTACCGGGCTGCAGGTCTGACTTGTCTTGTTCAGGATTCATCTAGAATCTCAAGCGTGGCGATTACCAAGTCGAGTTGTCTTTTAACTCTGATGCTGACTAGATATTACAAGGAAGCCGTTCAGGTATGGCCCGATGATTATGCCGCTTGTCCTAAGTGTGCCACGATCTTGGCGACCAGCTTCATGAAAAACCCGGGTGCTGAAGCTAGGCCAAAGAACGAGCCTGAAATTGAAAATGATAGTACCCGCTTATTTTAGTGCGAATCGCAGGAACTTCTGAGAGTGAGGGTGGATGGGAACCTGATAGTATGCACTCTTTAGATCTATTGTGCACATTGTGGTGTTCTGATCTATCAGAGGGATGGTGGTTTTTAGGGACTCCAACCGGAATCTTCTGTATCGGACCCACTGGTTAAGTGGTTTTTAAATTTATAATGGTCCGACTCTCCCCCAAAGGGTTGTGAAGAGTTGAATAGAGGTCTTGACCTCTCTCAGTACCTGGGACCAGAACCACTACTTCTGACCCTAGCAGATCTTTTCGTCTGCCCATATAGGGTCTATAAGGGTTTTGGACCGGGATTGAAACTACAAACCGTGCTGGGGGGGCTTTGTGAATTCAAGGGTATAGCCCTGGGAAACTGTATTCAGGATCCACTGATTCTGGGACACAAGCCCCCATGCCTCTGAGAAGTTTTTGAGGTGACCCCCTACGGATATTGAGCTGATCTTTTCCCTCTATCCTGGGAGCCTGAGGAGAACATTCGTGCTCCCTTCTCATTGCGGCCTTTGAGCATTGTGAGGCACAGGGGGAGGGGGCCCTAGGAGGGGGGGTAATGTTAAGCGTTGGGTTCCTGACTCTGCACAGCAGGAATCCCCCTCCCCGCCGTAGTGGAGTCTGCTCAGCAAGGACATTGTTTTCAGCATCCTGCTCCGTCTGCTACTGTTGGCTTGGTAAATACTATCTAGTGGATTGGAAGGGTCATGGCCCAGAGGATAGGGCCTCTGAAGGGAAAATATCCTTTTGATGTCCCTGGCCTTCTAGTATTTTATCTAAGACCAGCCTGAATACCTCTCCGACTGAGACGGTATGGCACGTAACTTATTTTTCGACTGGTAATTCCTTGACCAGGTCTTCATCCCTATGGCTTGGCGAGCCAAATGGATAAAGAATTATTCCTGGCCGTGAAACGCACTGATTCGGCTGAAGCGTCCACCAGAAATCCAGTTTGTAATTCTCAACAGGGGTAGGCTTTCTAAGATATTACGTCTAGGGGTTTTCCCCTTGATCGGTACTCTGACTGGTCGATCCATAGATGCATGTATCTGACGACCGATGTGACTAGAAGAATCTTCAAAGGGAATTGAAAACTTCCGTGACACCCTGGCCACTAGGGGTGTCGATCTCAGGAACTTCCTCCCGAGTGTTAACTTGGTTAAAGGGTAGTTGAAGCCCAAGGACTTGAGGAACGATGAACCGCTCCTCAGCGTCCGCCCATTCCTCTAGAATCCTTGTACGAATATGGTCTTTAACTGGTGGATGACTGAGGAGGTAGCAGACCTGAGGCGGAGGCCTGGACCTCCTCTCTGACCATTGTGCACGTCTCAGCGGGGGAAAAGAGGCTTGTTTGCCTCTGACGAACCTGAGGGTGCACTCTTCGCATAGGGGTTTAAAGGTATGCCTGTCGATTTGCCCCTGGTCTGCCCAGCCTCATGCTGCCTAGCGGCTGACACATGAGGAGAGCAGTTACGCTTCGCCTAGAAGGGCCGCCTGGTCGTCCACCTGGTAGTTTGCCAACACAGATGGCGTTTATTGGATCTGGCGGCTTTCCTGGAGGTTGATGCTGCAGGAGTCGGTGCCCTCTTTTTCTATCGTAAAGCACGGGAGCTTTTTGGTTAAAGCTCCTGTCTTACATCTGTCATGTCCATTGTGCCCATTACTTACAGACATTGGTGGTTCAGCGTGATCGCTGCTTCCACAGCGTCTTTCCTGGCGGTGTACGGTAGTCTGTATGGCCGACCCTCCGCCACTCTGTCCTACCTTGCCTTGAGTGGGTCGATTGATCCTCATGCTGTCGCTGTCCGCGCCGCCATTCCATTCCCGGCTCCACGCCTGGTGGGACGCAACCGGAAGTCGTCATCTGGCGCCCGGAAATGATGCGGCCGCCGCCCTGGAGATGATGCGGCGTGTGAAGCCGGGAGCCGAGAGCCCCGCTGAGGGTAAGCGGCTCCGAGTCCAGGAGCAGCGCTCCACGGGATGCCTGGCGGAGAACCCCCCTTATGGGGGTGCCGCCCCGGACCATCGGACGGTAGAAGCTTGGCCTTGGACCCCGATCTCCCTGGCCCCTTGGTAAGACTTCTGACGATTCCTGGAGGTTGATTCCTGTGGATGCCGCAGCTCCTCCACGGCCCTCTCGCGCCTGTCCTTCTTGTCCCTATAAGGATGAAGGAAGGACAACCCCATGGTGCTGTCAGGATAGGACGTCCTGGAAATTATACCAATAAAAGCGTCAACTCGTCCCTCAAAAAATAAGACCTCACATGACTCGGTGGGTCAAAATATGGAAAAATTATAGCTCTCAATATGTGGTGATGCAAAAACTATTTTTACAATAAAAAGCGTCTTTTAGCGTGTGACAGCTGCCAAGCATAAAAACCGCCATAAATAGTAAATCAAACCCCCCGTTATCACCCCCTTAGTTAGGGAAAAATAATAAAATTAAAAAAATGTATTTATTTCCATTTTCCCATTAGGGTTAGGGCTAGGGCTAGGGTTAGGGCTAGGGCAAGGGTTAGGGCTAGGGTTAGGGCTAGGGCTAGGGCTCAGATTAGGGTTAGGGGTGTGTTGGGGTTAGGGTTGGAGTTATAATTGGGGGGGTTTCCACTGTTTAGGCACATCAGGTGCTCTCCAAATGCAACATGGCGTCTGATCTCAATTCCAGCCAATTCTGCGCTGAAAAAGTCAAATGGTGGTCCTTCCCTTCCAAGCTCTGCCATGCGCCCAAACAGTGTTTTAACCCCACATATGGGGTATCAGCCTACTCAGGACAAATTGCAAAACAACTTTTGGGGTCCAATTTCTCCTGTTACTCTTAGGAAAATAAAAAATTGGAAAAAAATGATTTTTTTATTTTCACGCCCGGGCGTTATAAACGTCTGCGAAGCACTTTGGGGTTCAAAGTGCTCACCACACATCTAGATAAGTTCCGTGGGGGGTCTAGTTTCCAAAATGGGGTCACTTGTGGGGAGTTTCAATAGTTTAGGTACATCAGGGGCTCTCCAAACGCATGACACCCGCAGACCATTCCATCAAAGTCTGCATTCCAAAACGTCACTACTTCCCTTCCGAGCCCTGACGTGTGCCCATACAGTAGGTTTCTCCCACATATGGGGTATCAGCGCACTCTGGACAAATTGGACAACAACTTTTGCGGTCCAATTTCTCCTGGTACCCTTTAGAAAATAAAAAAATTGGTGACTAAAAGATCATGTTTGTGGAAAAAATACGATTTTTTTATTTTCACGCCCGGGAGTTATAAACTTCTGTGAAGCACTGGGGGGTTCAAAGTGCTCACCACACATCTAGATAAGTTCCTTGGGGGGTCTAGTTTCCAAAATAGTGTCATTTGTGGGGGGTTTTAACTGTTTTGGTACATCAGGGGCTTTCCAAACGCGACATGGTGTCCGATCTCGATTCCAGCTAAAAACGTCAAATGGCGCTGCTTCCCTTCCGAGCTCTGCCATGCGCCCAAATAGTGGTTTACCCCACATGTGGGGTGTCAGTGTACTCAGGACAAATTGCACAATAACTTTTAGGGTCCTGTTACCCTTGGGAAAATAAAAATTGAGGGTGAAAAGATCATTTTTCTGGGAAAAATATGATTTTTTAATTGTACGCTGTACGTTATAAACTTCTGTGAAGCCCTTGGGGGTTCAAAGTTCTCACCACACATCTAGATAAGTTCCTTGGGGGGTCTAGTTTCCAAAATTGGGTCAATTGTGGGGAGTTTCCACTGTTTAGGTACATCAGGGGCTCTCCAAACGTGACATGGCGTCCGATCTCAATTCCAGCCAATTTTGCATTGAAAAAGTCAAACGGCGCTCCTTCCATTCTGAGCTCTGCCATGCGCCAAAACAGTGGTTCCCCCCCCACATATCAGGTATCAGCGTACTCAGGACAAATTGCACAATACATTTTCCTGTCCAATTTCTCCTGTTACCCTTGGTAAAATAAAAAAAATTGAACCTGAAGTATTTTTTTGTGAAAAAAAGTTCATTTTTTTTTAAATATTCAAAAAAATTCCTGTGACGCACCTGAAGGGTTAATAAACTTCTTGAATGTGGTTTTGAGCACCTTAAGGGGTGCAGTTTTTAGAATGGTGTCACTTTTGGCTTCAAATGTGATGTGGTTCGTAAAAATAAAATGGTGTTGTAAAAATGAGAAATCGCTGGATAAGTTTTAACCCTTATAACTTCCTAACAAAAAAAAATTTTGGTTCCAAAATTGTGCTGATGTAAAGTAAACATGTGGGAAATGTTATTAATTAAGTTTTTTGTGTGCCGCATCTCTGTGATTTAAGGGCATAAAAATTCAAAGTTGGAAAATTGCAAAATTTTAAAAATTTTCACCAAATTTCCATTTTTTTCACAAATAAACGCAAGTTATTTGAATGAAATTTTACCACTAACATGAAGTACAATATGTCACGAGAAAACAGTGTCAGAATCACCGGGATCCATGGAAGTGTTTCAGAGTTATTACCTCATAAAGGGACAGTGGTCAGAATTGTAAAAATTGGCCCGGGAGTTAACGTGCAAACCACCCTTGGTAGAGAAGGGGTTAATAATGTTTTTTATTTTTGTATTTTCTTGTTTGCATGTTTTTCTCATGAATCTTGACAATTATATGTGATACCGCTAAAAGATGTATGCGTTGGTGAGATGAGCCTTTGTAGTCATATGATTCATGATTATATATATGCAATTGTACCAATCTTGATAGAATTGTAAATATTTTCTACTATGGATATTTTCTATATTTATGTGGTCCCTTTTTGTATATTTTATGTGCAATATTGAGGTACCTTTTATAAATTCGTTGTTTGTTCTTATTGTATTGTTAGAACAGGACCTTCCAATCATGTGACTTGTATTAGACTCAGGATTGGTTTTTGCTCCTTTTTAACCTGTGTGTGATTTTGATATGGTAGCTTTGATAAAGATCGCATGTAGCGATCGAAACGCGTCACTTATGTCGCTCCTGTGTGAGCTGATGCAGTCCTGGAGCTGATCCATATATTGTCTTCATTGGAATAAATTTGAAAATCTATTTTCGTGTGGAGCTGGATATTTCCCTTCTTTCTTAGTATAGGAGCCTACCAGGTGTTACAGAAAAAAAATCCTGAAACTGTATGCATGAATGTACAATATACAAGATATTTTAAAAATATATCTGGACTACACACATACCCTTTTTGGTCCAAATAAATTGTGATACAGAGTTCGAAATCTTTTCCTGGTGTAATTACAGCGGTACGCTCCTCCCATTAGATACTCAATAACAAGTCCTATATCGATCAAACTTATCCTGTAGTCTGGAGGTAGGTTTCCCTGTGAAAAAGGCACGCACAAAAATGGAGGAACACATACAAAATAACTAGGAGTGACAACAATGTTTATAAAGAGACAACTACCAGGTATTGTAGCAAAAAATTAGGTAA
Organism: Dendrobates tinctorius; assembly: GCF_039654945.1. NCBI lineage: Eukaryota > Metazoa > Chordata > Amphibia > Anura > Dendrobatidae > Dendrobates > Dendrobates tinctorius. Next base: position 11,633,467 of record NW_027361802.1, read on the forward strand.
GTGAATTGAAATGTATGGAAAGAAATGAAATATATTAGGCTATGTAATTCACCTTAAAATAGATCCAACCGAAACCTGGATATTCTCGCTTGGAAAGAAGACATAAATGAAATAAGAAGATGCAGTAATGGATGAACATTACAGATGTTTACAAATTTTTACCCGATTTACTAGCCCACAAATGCTGTCAACCAGCTAAACGGCTTCCTGTAGACATTGGTGTTGCGGGTACAATGACACAAAATGTCACAACAAATTATTAAATACTTATCTAATACAATAATAACACTTGATCATGTCTTGTACTCCAAATTCCTAATATACTGTTTGTGTATGACACAAGATATATAAAGTGCTCTCAGTGAGAGAAACAAAATAGGAGTCTTGTGGGTATGATACCTTTTAATGGCTAACAAATAATAGTGAATGTTGTTACAAAGCAAGCTTTCGGGACTGCTTATGTCCCTTCATCAGGCTGATATGCACACAAGAGACTTGATGAGATGTAAGATTATTTACATATGTACATGTACTATATGGACAAAAGTATTGGATGTAATTCTTAATTATAGAATTTAGGTTTTTCACTTAGTCCCATTACCTCAGATAGAATCAATAGAAAAGGATCCAATGATATGGTGCTCAACAATACATGTAAACCCATCTGAAATCCCAAAGCACTCGAATTAAGGAGTTATAAAGGGTAATCAGAGAAAGCACAACCAAAACTAAATTAAAGAAATCAATAACCAATTGTGGAAGTTTTGGCGCCCCCTGAGGAAGTGTTGACAAAACGCGCATCGGGGTGGAGGGACACGGCTCGGACCCTGCATCATTTTCTAAGTTGCCTACTTAGGGCTTTGTGCCTATGTTTACTATTGTACAGCAGCTAAATATTTGAGATAATTACTCACAGTATACTTTAATACTAGTCATTATTATGAACTTATATTTGTACTAGGATATCTGTCCACATAGCCCCTTTTTTTGCCTTCCTATTCGGGTTTGGCTTGCCTTATTTTTGGTTTATTTATGCACTGGCACTTTATAATTAGGAGTCTTTTTTGATAATAGATATTTTTTGGTCTATACCAGTATTGACTGTCATTAATTATGCTGCTCCATAGGCAATTGATGTTTAATAGGGTCCTTAGCTAACATGTCCCTCGCATTTAAGGCATTCTTTTATCAGTTTACACGTATATATCATGATTATAATAAAGATTGGTTATTGATTTCTTTAATTTTGATTTGGTTGCGCTTTCTCTGATTACCCGTTACCACAGATGTATAAAATCCAGCCCATGGCCATTATGGCTTCCTTTCTTACTTTTAGGAAAGAATAGGACTTTCTAATGTGCTCACTGATACTACTATGGTCCTGTAGTACAATGCTACCAATGTAACATCAGTTCGTGAAATTTCTTCACTCCTAAATATTTCACCATCAACTTTGAGTGGAATTATTAAAAAGTAGAAATGTCTACGAACCAAAGCAACCCAGTCATGAAGTGGAACAACATGTTAAGTTACAGAATGGGGTCGCTGAGTACTGAGGCCCATAGTGTATGAAAGTCACCATTGTTCTTCTTACTTTACAACTACAGTTACCGTACTCCTCTGCCATTAACATCAGCACAAAAACTGTGCACCAGGAGCTTCATGGCATGAGTTTCCATGACTGAGAAGTTGCATACAAACCTTACATCACCAAGCACAATGCCAAAGTTGGATGTAGTAGTGTAAATCACAGTACCACTGGACTTTGAAGTAGTGGAAGCATGTTCTGTGGGGGGACAAATCACACCTCTTTTTGGCAGTCCAATAGGTGAGCGTGGACTTGGTGAGTAGCAGAAGAATGTCACCTTCCTGATTTCATTGGTTTTTCAACATATGAGTCTTTTTCAAAGGTTGTCCTAAACCCCTTAGTTTTTGTGAAGGGAAATATTAATTCTTAAGCATAACAAGGCCTTTTGGATAATTATATGCTTTATGGTAACAGTTTGTGAAAGGCCCTTTTCTTTTCCTACTTTACTTTTCCTAAGTGCACATAGCAAGGTCCATAAGACATGGTTCGGTGAGTTTGGTGTGGAAGAACTTAATTGGCCTTCACAAAACCATGATCTCAAACCTAACACCTTTGGGAATAACTAGAACGAAGATTATAAGCCAAGCAGCCCAATCGTCCAACATCACTGTCTGACCTTACAAATTTTTTCTGGATTAATGGGCAAAGATTCCAACAGGCACACTCCAAAATCTAGTAGAAACTCTTCCTAAAGAATGGAAGCTATTATAGATGCAAAGGAGGTATAAACTCCTTATTCCTGCCTATAGATTTATAATGGTATGTAGGTGTAATGTGGGGGTGTCCCAATACTTGTCCATTTAGTGTACATACAGATGGCATAGCATCCACTTTTAATGAATACATTTCACAAAAAGATCTGTCAGTAACTGATAATTTGTTAGTGACCCAATATTAGCACGCAGTAAATGAGGAACTTGGAAACTGTAATTTCTAGAAGGTTCAGAAGGTTCTTTCCAGCATAGTAGCTCCTGGCATTGTTGTTTGGTCTATCAATGGTCACTAAAGTTGGCACTGAGGTTACATTGGAATTGGTCCCACAGTTCATATCCACATTAAAAAAGCTTTCATATTAAGGGGAACCTGTCATGGGCAGCATGAATCAGATATTGGCTGCACAATTGCATCAGGGTAAATTCTACTCTTAAACGTAGGAGAATTTCAGAAAATACATTAGATAAGTCTCATCTGGTCCCCTGATGACTTCTCCTCGTCCCACTCCAGTTAATTGTCAGATGTCAATGACAGATCTCTCCCTTTGTACGCACTTGGGAGAAACCTATCATTCAACTGGTTTGTGCTGGGAGAAGGTGGTGGACTCTTCATATGGTCACTGGCCGACTCTAAACCATGTATTTTATGAAATGAACCAGAGTTCCAAAGTAAGTCAAGCCTATATGTTGCCCATGGTTTGGGCATCATGCATCTAATGACAGGTTTCCCAATATATAGGCAGCAAGTTATAAAGCAGGAGGAGCCCTAAAAAAATCCCTACTCCCTGTGTGTTCAATGGAGTGAGTGACCAAATGACTGCCATCCTTTCTCCTAAGATCATACAGGCTGAGACTGTCAGCTGGACGTGAGTCTCATGAGATCAGATATTCTAAATGTATTGCTGCAGGATGATAGAATAATCTGCTCAGATCATCCTGCTTTAGAACATGCTACCCACAGATACGACATCATGTTCAAGACAGCTTTTCAAAATCAGTTCTAGAACACTTTCCTTTGAGGTCATTTATCTTGTGTTGTGTGTCAGAAGTTAATAAAATGGAAAAACTTCCTTAACGGGGTTGGCCGCCATATATATAATATTTACATATGTACAGTTGTGCTTTAAAGTTTGCAAACCCAGGCAGAATTTTTGCTTTCTTGGCCTTTTTTCAGAGATTATGATTGATAACACCAAAACTTTTTCTCCACTCATGGTTAGTGGTTGGGTGAAGCCATTTATTGTCTACTTTGTTTACTTCTTTGTTTTCTCTTTTTTAAATCATAATGACAACCCAACACATCCAAATGACCCTGATTAAAAGTTCACATACCCCATTTATTAATACCACAAATTACCTTCTCTAACATCAACTACAGCTTGAAGTCTTTTGTGGTTGTTGTGGATGAGGTTCTTTATTTTCTCAGATAGTAAAGCTGCCCACTCTACTTGGCAAAAAGCTTCTAGTTATTGTAAATTCCAGGTTTGTCTAGCATGAACTGCGCACTTGAGATCTTCCCAGATTGTATCAATAATATTGAGGTCAGAAGACTGAGATGACCACTCCAGAACCTTCACTTTGTTCTGCTGTAGCAAATGACATGTTGACTTGGCCTTGTGTTTTGAATCGTTGTCATGTTTGAACATCCAAGTACGTCCCATGCGCAGCTTTTGGGCTGATGATTACAAATTTGCCTCCAGTATTTGCTGATAATGTGCTGCATTCATCTTTCCTTCAACTTTGACCAAGTTTCCTGTGCCTTTGTAGCTCATTCATCCCCAAAACATCAGCAATCCACCTCCGTGCTTTACAGTAGGAATGTTGTTCCTTTCATCACAGGCCTTGTTGATCTCTCTCCAAATGTAACGTTTTAGATTGTGGCCAAAAATTTCAATTTTGGTCTCATTAATACAAATTACCTTGTTTCAGAAGTTTTGAGGCTTGTCTCGGTGTTGTTTTGCGTATTGTAGGCAAGATACTTTGTGGCATTTGTGCAGTAATTGCTTTCTTCTGGCGACTCAACCATGCAGCCCATTTTTCTTCAAGTGCCTCCTTATTGTGCATCTTGAAACAACCACACTGCCAGTTTTCAGAGGGTCCAGTATTTCAGCTGATGTTATTTGTGGGTTTTTCTTTGCATCCTGAACAATTTTACTGGCAGTTATGGACAAAATTTTTGTTGGTCTACCTGACGCTGGTTTTGTTTTTACAGAGCCCCTGATTTTCCATTTGTTAATCACAGTTTGAACGCTGCTGACTGGCATTATCAATTCCTTGGATATCTTCAGTTCAACTACCTTTTCCCGTAGATCCATTGACAATTCTTTTGCTTTCCCCATGACTCACCATCCAGAAACGTCAGTGGCTGGATGAAAGATGCAAAAATTTGTCTAGATCCCAGAAACTCACTCAGCTTTTATGCACACACACTGATTACAAGCAAACAGGTCACAGGTGAGGAAGTTACCTTTAGTAGCCCTTCAAACCCATTTGTGTCAACTTCTGTTCATGTTATCAGCAGGGTATGTGAACTTTTGATCAGGGTCATTTGGATGTTTTGGGTTGTCATTATGATTTAAAAAGAGAAAACACAGTAGTTTGACCATAAATGGCTTCACCAAACCACTATCCATTAGTGGAGAAAAAGTTTTGGTGTTATTATTCGTATTCTCTGAAAATAGGCCAGGAAAGCAAAAATTCTGCCGGGGTATGTAAACTTTTGAGCACAACTCTATTAAAATAGGTATATAATCATCTCATTAGTATACAGTGAGAAGAGGTTTAATAATAATAATAATCTTTATTTTTATATAGCGCTAACATATTCCGCAGCGCTTTACAGTTTTGCACATATTATCATCACTGTCCCCATTGGGGCTCACAATCTAAATTCCCTATCAGTATGTCTTTGGAATGTAGGAGGAAACCGGAGTACCTGGAGGAAATCCACGCAAATACCAGGAGAACACACAAACTCCTTGCATTTGTTGTCCTTGGTGGGATTTGAACCCAGGACTCCAAGGCAAGGCTGCAGTGCTAACTACTGAGCCACCGTGCCGCCCTTTTCATCTGTATTATTCATCTGTATTATTAGGCTAGGTGAATGCTATGTTTGTGTTCATTGTCAGGCACGTAGGCTGAGAAGAAATGCTTCCGACAGTGGGCTCATCCGGGGCACCCGTTCACCATAGGGACTCATTGTAAAGGAACATATACTATGTGATACATGTTTCTTTGTAGTAGCTCTTTGGGTAGGAAAGTGCAATTTCCTACATTTTCCTTTAAATCAAAGGTTTGCCGACACATTTTTTGACCTCCGTCCGGTAAATGGGGGTTCAAGGGCACCTTACAGTATAAGTCGGAATTGTGTATGGATGCAATTGCCCCTTAACTAGCAAAGTCTTTTCCCCAAAAGCCTGCTCCTCCCATCTAGAAAATGTCTTTTCAATGAGGGTCATTGGATGCAAAGCATCCATTAGCAACTTCCTTTGAAACACACACTGTACGGGCTAATTTCCAGTATATCTGCCATATCTGTGCTTATGTAGGTACTGGACAAATAGTGCAGGCGCTGGGTGTTAAAATGGAGGTTGCTAAAGGATGCGCTGTATTATACGACCGAGCATTAATGACCTTTCATTTTACAGAAACAGAGGTGCTGTTGTGAGAAATGAACTATGCTAAGAAGAGAGTGTGTCTCACTGGTCTGGAATGATAAAACTTTGCAAAACTTTAAATGGCTGTACATTAGTAATCCATGCAAAGAGAAGAGGTCGCACTCATCGAGATGGAAGTTTCACGGACCCGTTGAAGCGCTCGAGCAGCGCGAAACGGCCGTTGTCAGCCTTTCTTGCACTCCTTATGTCACTCCCCCGACTTGACATGTTCATGATATGTCAATAAATCAGTGAAACTTCCATCTCGATAAGTGCGACCTCTTCTCTTTGCATGGATTCCTAGGATTGACTGTTTCCAGGTCTGGCACCCGAGATTCCCAGCTGCTGGGCTTCTGTATGCCGCACATCATTTGAAGTCACACGGTAACAGCAGTGCCGTCCGCTTTTTATCTTGAGTTTTGTGATTCTGTACATTAGTAAGTTGACTATATTTCTAGTTCCTGAACATATGTAAAAAATGATACATAAAGCAGCCAACCTCTTTGTTAAGTATTCAGCCTTACTGCTAAGTAATTTCTTTGCAATGGACCATACTAAGTGATTAAAAGTAGAGAAATCTTATCATAGGATTTAGCAGGAACTTTCCAAATACTCTGCCCTCTGTATGTAGCCTGTGAAGTGACTGCTGTTGGGATCGCACTCCCTTACTTGTGTAACAAGGAACATGTCACCAGGTCTGCTGTTCTCATTCGGTCCCCAGTAAAGAGTTAGGCTCTAGCTTACCTTTCCACTATGAATCTTCAGTCAGGCCATAGAGATCATATCCTGACCAACCACAGAGAATCTATTGCGGAATAACTTAAAATCTCTTTGCACTTTGTGGTACTGATACAACACAATATCACAACCACAACTCTGAAGGGGTACGTCCATAGTACTGGGCAACTTACGTTATAGACAGAAACTGAAACATTAGTAAGGTGGTTGAGTTGAACTCACAGTATGGACAGGAATTCAACTGTGGGTTGGGCAGCAAAAAACAGGTGATCAGATATGTTTTTATTGAACATATCTGTCATATGTGGATAAGTTCCTACAATAGCGAAATGCACAAATAATACAGAGAAGAAATCAGTTGTATTTTATGACAAAAAACCCCTCTGTGAATATAATGTACATTCATGAGCAGACTTTCCCATACCTGAGACAAAAATATCCGTTTTGACTCTATTTCCTTCTTTCTGTATCTAAATATCCTGACTAAGGAATATAAAATGTCAGATGCCAATTCCCCCTTGTTTCAGGTGAGGTTGGCATCCCAGTGGCTTCTATTACCAAAAACCAACAGCATAATTGCTCACAGCTGCTGGATAGAAGAGAGACCTCTAGGATTCCTGGAAGAGTTAGAAAATCTCCAGGGTGCTGTCAAAACCTCATTGGAAAACAATGGATCCAGAAGGTTTATAGTACATGATCCCATATGTTCTGTTAACAGATGGCTGATGGCCTCCATGACATGCTGCATTGATGCACTAATTGATGCAAAAGGAGCCTCGACAAAGTATTGAGTGTCTTAACTGAACATACATTTCCGTAGGCCAACATTTCGGATTTTAAAATCATTTTTCAAGCTGGTGTTATAAAGTATTCTAATATACTGAGATAATGACTTTTGGGTTTTCATTGGCTGTAAGCCATAATCATCAACATTAACAGAAATAAACACGTGAAATAGATCACTCTGTTTGTAATGACTTTATATAATATATGAGTTTCACTTTTTGTATTGAAGACATGAAATAAGTTAACTTTTTGGTGATATTCTAATTTTGTGAGAAGCACCTGTACATTTAGGGCAGCTATGACCTGTTTAGAATACGTGACTTTTTAATTTACAAATGCATTCATAAATAAATTGTACTTTATGGCAAAAGATTAACCACACTCCATTTTCTCCTCATTTTTAAATTTTGGAGTAGTTACTATAAATAATGCATTACATGGTATATAACATTATTAAATTTAGTGTACATTACGCAAAAGTTTGGGCACAAGTGCACTGATAAATGTCTAAAATTCTTTAAAGTTAGTAATCTTATTTTTCCAATTTTATGTATTAAAATTATTGGTTGTATAATGTTTGTTCCAAAATCAGTCCCTTATAGGACTTTTGTACTTTTTGTACTAGAACTGTGTGCTTGCACTGTTTCCACAAGATGGCACTCAGTGTTTTCTATACTATTCTGCTTTTCTTGTCATCTCTGCCTCTGAAATTCTCTACAAATATTAATGGTGTACAGTAAGAGAAATACAAAGCTTTAGGAAACTACTATGTGGTCAACAAATATTTATCTCTGACCTTTAAGTGCTTATTGCACCTGCTCTACAACCCTGCCAAAACGTAGAAATGGAAATATTTGGAATTATGGGGATAGAGAATATTATGTCAGCTTTTATTATTATGAAAACCATAGAGTCAACCACTTTTTATCCATTTCTATAAATGTATACCAGGTGGCTAAAACCCTATGCTCTCGAACGATCCTATTTGTGACATATGTAATATCAATTAGTCTTACAAATGGATGTACATGTAGAAATCTTTAAAAATGTATTTGAAAGAAATTAAATCTGATGATAAAAGCTTCAAATTACATCTGAAAACAAATGAAATAGCTTCAGTTTCACGATCTAATGGATGTTTTAGTCAATATAATTTAGGTCCTTTAATTTAATACATTTTAATTTATTTAATTGCATGTTCTGCAATATGCATGAAATCAGCGCTTAAGTGTAAGTTCCCACACTGCAGATTTTATTGGAGAAAATTCTGCATCTGAAAAATTGTTCCATTCATGTGAATATAGTTGGTTCAGGTGAATGGGACAATCTCATGATTTGTCATTGTGTGTCCCGGGACCAGGCAGGGGCTCTTTCCCTGTCCCTAAAGCTAGGGGCACCCTAGCTCATCCTGTTCCCAGGATTACTTCTAATGGTGAAGGTGCCAGGGCAACATACCTTGCCTTAGCTCCTGAATCTGCCCTCAGTCTGTACCCTTCCCCCACCCAGGGAAGAGGGGAGTAGTAGTGTATCATATTACACCAACCAGACTAACAAGGTAATATGAACAGGGATAAAGTAAGATACCAAGGGGAATTAGTACTTGTGCAGGAACTGGTCAGGTGCTTTGCATTACAGAGTTCCTGGATATACTGTAAAAGCCATGCACGTCAAAACAGCAGGAGGATTTCGCACCAACAAGAAGAGCTAAGTAGACACAGACCAGGGACAGTGCTGAGACCAGCATAACAGGTGATAGCGGAGAGAGCACACTCCACCATTGTGCCGGTCATCACCAGACAAGGTCCAGATGACGCCCTTTGATATACAATGGCCTGACTACGCCAGTCAAGACTTGGAGTTCCAAACTATGCCGGTCAAGACCAGAATGTTCACCCTATGCCTATCAAGCCCCAGAAGATGCCTGTCGAGAGTCAGGACCCAGCCCTTTCTGCCCCAGGCTTAGGAGACACCCACCGACTGTCAACCACAGAAGATTCGGGAAGAGATGACAATCAGAGGAGCATGCCTGGGGTCACAGAGGAATGACATGAGTGAGCAGGGTCATCACTTACCGTTATGACATACTGTGCTGTATCAGAATTGGTCTGGGTTAGGACAACAGGTTGAACTATAAATACCTTTGAAACATTGTTAAAACCCTATATTCTAAACCAGAAGGACATACCTGCCATCTTTTTCAATAATGCAGAATTAGACACCTGCTGTGAGAGTTTGTCTCCAATAAAGTACAGCAACAGTGGAAGAAAATCGCCACTCTTACCATCACTACTCAACCTTTCATAGAAACCCAACCATTCTTTCCAAGCCGCCTCATAGCTTATTCTTGTGACTTCTCCTATTGATTGTACCATTAACTCCCAAGCTATTTGAAGGCCAGGCTCCATAGATGATCTAGGAAGGGGGTGGCGTACTGCTTCGCGCCGGGAGCCAGTGAACAAAATTGATCCCGCTGAAAGCGAGAAATGGATTCAGCCATACAATTTTTTAAATCTGGCACATGCTTAGCCGGTAACCATGAATCCAATTCCAAGCTTCACAACACTAGATGTCTGGACCGATTGACCACCGGGGAAACATGCCGACAGACTGTAAATCACCTGTACCTCCGCTACGTTATCACAGCAAAATGTAACCCTCTTATTATGAAACAGTTCTCCCTAAACTTCAATTGTTACCACCATGGGAAATAGCACTAACAATGCCATATTACATGTCAGTCTCTTTGTTCTCCATTCCTCTGGCCATAAATCTGCAAACCATCTACCCTGAAAATAGACGTCAATGCTCTGCAAACCCGATGCATCTGTAAACAACTCAAACTCCAAGCTATCGACCCATTCTTCCATCATAACTGACCGACCAGTATATTGTTCCAAAATGATGACCAAACTCTTAAAATCAGCTTTGTGACTAGCCGATAACCGTATAAAATGAGCCGGATTATGCACACCTGTCGTCACCCTGGCCAACCTTCTGCAAAAAATCTGTCCCATTGGCATGTGGCATGCAAAATTTAATTTGCCTAGAAGGGATTGGAGCTGCCTCAACCTCTCCATTTTACTTTCTAATGCAATCTGAACTTTCGCCATCAAATCTCGCACCTTACCCATAGGTATTCAGCATTCCATAGACATTGAATCCACTTCAATACACAAGAAACACATCACTGTCACTGAACCCTCCATTTTCTCTGGAGCTAAAGGAATCCCCAAATTCCTTGCCATCTGTTCAACTGTATGCAGGAGGATCGAACATGCTGTAGAATCAGCTGGATCCAGACACAAGAAATTGTCCAGGTAATGCAGCACTGACTGTTGGCCCGAATGCTGTCTAATTACCCATTCTACAAACATATAAAAGGTTTCAAAATGTGCATATGAATTGAACAACCCATTGCCAAACAGTATTCCACATAAAATTATTCAATCCATATACAGCCCAAAATATGAAGGCAATCCGGACATACCGGTAACAGGCGAAAGGCGACTTTAATGTCCTTCTTGGCCATAAGTGCTCCCCACCCACATTTACGCAACCAATCGACTGCCTTGTGAAATGAAACATATGACACAGCATATACATTCTTTCGAATCCCATAATTTACTGATAAACCCACCGAGTACGATAAATGATGCATCAAGCAAAATTTGTTGGGTTCCTTTTCCAGAATGGAGAGACCTACAGGTGAGACCATGGCGGTTCCTTAAAAGGACCCCAGGGCCACCTCCTTGTTCAGTTTGTCCACCACCACTGATGGGTGGAGGCATGGAGACTTAAGGTTCTTTAGGTGAAACAATGGTGCATCTGACTCAAACGGTATCCTAAAACCAAACTTAAAACCATCTTGCAACAATTCAACCGACAATCTATCCGGATAAGCTCTTAGATGCGGCAGCATCACCTCGATGTTCACTAGTGTCTCCCCTTTTCTGGTTATTGACACTGTTACGTCACTTTGCCCTTTTGAAGCATTTTTCCTGTGCATGATTCCCTCCACAAAAGGAGCATTCGTGTTTAAAACAGCAGCTTGTGTCATATCAGCACTGGCTGTTGCTAAACTTCAAGCAACTTTCTGGCCTCTGGTTGGCTGAAGGTGACGACCCTGTGGTTGAACCCCCAGCACCTGAATGAAAAGGCTGTGGAGCAGAATGGGCCATGAGGCTCATCCATATTGCTATAATCCTATGGTCCCACCGTAGACCTGGTCTCACAGTCTTTCTCTGTCTAAATTGCTTGTCGTAATGAAACCAAGCACAGCCACAAAAAGCCTATAGGCTTCACCAGTAGGATCCATATATCAGAACAACTCTGAACAATTCTGGGGAGTCTTTTCCCCTATTACACTAACTAAAATTGCAAACACCTGCAACCAATTTGAAAAAGGTATGGGTTATTAACCTATTCCACCTTTTTTCATCCTCTTTCTTACTCTCATCTGTCTCCACTTTGTCAAGGTTAAATTTTGCCAAGGGGAATAAAGAAAAAATTTCCACATGCTTCCAAATTTTTTGCCTGGTCTCTTGCTTTTGATGGGCCATCGAAACAAACATATACCTCTCCTAAGGCTGCATCATCTAACCTAATACCAGGGTCTGCAGATACCGTGGATGCAGCCCTCCCGGAGACGGCAAGTCCTACCATACCAGCAACTGATGTACTCAATCTATCGCACTAGTAACTAATGTCTGAAAGATGGATGATTCCCCATCCTACCTCAATACCTGAGCACTAACCAGACTCACTATCAGCTGTAGAGAAAACTGCCCTTTTATTAACAATCCTTTCACGGCTGCAGTTATCCTGGTTGCTTGTGCACCTTTTTCTACCACACTTTTTCCCTTCCACTCAACTTTCCATTAATGCGCTTGGATACAGAACTCTGTGAACAGCCAGCTTCTTTAGCTATAACCTATTGTGGTTTACCCTCCTTGAGGAGTGTCAATGACTGCATCCTGGACATCTGTCAAGTCAGCAGTCTTCCCCATGATTGTGGAGCCTACTGAAACAGACTAAGGGACCTTTTTAAATGCTTAGGAAGCCTTTGAAGGTATTTTCTGTTAATTATTCTAATTTACTGAGATAATGATTTTTGGGTTTTCATTGGCTCTAAGCCATAATCATCAACATTAACAGAAATAACCACTTTCACTTTTTGCATTGAAGAACTGAAATAAATTAACTTTTTGATATTCTAATTTGTGAGAAGCACTTGTATACAGTATTTGTTCTTATTGGTATCCTGTTTTCTAAAAATCCATGTTATTTTTTACTGGAGCTATATATTGGTGTACTGCTGATTGAATTTAGTGAAGGTTAGTTATTGCCATAATATAGGCATAACTAGATATTCAACCATGTTTTGTTTTTTTAAATGTTTTTATTAGTCTGTCTTGCTGCATGTGTTGATGCTAATAATAAAAATTATATATTTTTTACCAAATTTTGGGTGTTCCCAATTTTGTAAGCATGCATCTTGTTTCTTCTTCTCTATCCATTGCTTACTAGCATGATTTAGGCGAACCCCTAACTCTAGTATGTTTTAGTGGTGCTCTCCGTATCCTATTCTCTAAAAGCATATTATTACCCTTTGGACAATAAGAATTGTTATATGGATATATTTGGAATTAATTTATGTATTAGTCATTAATTTTTTTCTGATAGAAAAATAGTCAAGTTGCTAAATACAACTATTGACTACAAACTTTGCAAAAATATTTGACAGACAATGACGTCACTACTAGTGTTGAGCATTCCGATACCGCAAGTATCGGGTATCGGCCGATACTTGCTGTATCGGAATTCCGATACCGACTTCCGATATTTTTTCAATATCGGAAGTCGGCATCGGAATCGGAAGTTCAGTTGATTGACAGCCTGACGTCATCATGATGCGCGGTGTGTGCGCGCATCATGATGCGCCGTCATTTCGGGCCTTCCGGGGGTCTCTGCCGGCCTGCCGGGGGGCTGTGCCGGCCTGCCGGGGGGGCTGTGTGGACTGCCCGGGGTCTGTACCGGCCTGCCGGGGGGCTGTGCCGGCCTGCCGGTGGTCTGTGCACCCTGTGGGGGTCTGTACCGGCCTGCCGGGGGGCTGTGCCGGCCTGCCGGTGGTCTGCGCACCCTGTGGGGGTCTGTACCGGCCTGCCGGGGGGCTGTGCTGATGTCCGGGGGTCTGTGCAAGCATCGTCCGATGGGACTACAAGTCCCATCTGGCGATGCCTGCTACCATGACAGTGATTGACACATTAGCCAATGATGGGACAGTAGTAGTCCCATCATCCGGCTAATGTGTTAAATGTTAAAAAAAAAAAAAAAAAAATAAATAAATAAATAAATACTACATACATACTACATGCATGCTACATACATACTACATGCTACATACATACTACATGCATACCACATACATACTACATACATACTACATACATACTACATACATACCACATATATACATACATACTACATACATAACACATATATACTACATGCATGCTACATACATACTACATACATACTACATACATACTACATGCATGCTACATACATACTACATGCTACATACATACTACATGCTACATACATACTACATGCTACATACATACATACTACATATATACTACATGCATGCTACATACATACTACATGCTACATACATACTACATATATACTACATACATACTACATACATACTACATGCATGCTACATACATACTACATGCTACATACATACCACATACATACTACATACATACTACATGCATGCTACATACATACTACATGCTACATACATACTACATATATACTACATACATACTACATACATACTACATGCATGCTACATACATACTACATGCTACATACATACCACATACATACTACATACTTACTACATGCTACATACATACTACATATATACTACATGCATGCTACATACATACTGCATGCTACATGCATGCTACATACATACTACATACATACTACATGCTACATACATACCACATATATACTACATACATACTACATACAATACATTCATACAATACATACATAGACATACAGTACATATAACATAGAGTAACATACTTACCAATACTTGTCACATTGTTCCCCGAAGCCATTGTCTTTTACGGAATAAATATTAACATAACAAACCACAAAAATACTCACCCACGATCCGAAGCAGTCCACGAGTGTGTCCCACGACGATCTTGGGTAGAGAACTGCAGCATCAGCTGTTTCTGCCGTTCTCTACGGGCTGCAGGAATCCAATGACGGAAGGTAGGTATCCTTCCGCACTGTATTCCTCCGCCACTTAAAAAAAAAAGTCCCTAGTCTCACTTTATGCCATTGCTGTGTGGGAAATTCCCACGCAGCAATGGCATAAAGTGAGACTAGGGACTTTTTTTTTTAAGTGGCGGAGGAATACAGTGCGGAAGGATACCTACCTTTCGTCATTGGATTCCTGCAGCCCGTAGAGAACGGCAGCAACAGCTGATGCTGCAGTTCTCTACCCAAGATCGTCGTGGGACACACTCGTGGACTGCTTCGGATCGTGGGTGAGTATTTTTGTGGTTTGTTATGTTAATATTTATTCCGTAAAAGACAATGGCTTCGGGGAACAATGTGACAAGTATTGGTAAGTATGTTACTCTATGTTATATGTACTGTATGTCTATGTATGTATTGTATGAATGTATTGTATGTAGTATGTATGTATGTAGTATATATGTGGTATGTATGTAGCATGTAGTATGTATGTAGTATGTATGTAGCATGCAGTATGTATGTAGCATGCATGTAGTATATATGTAGTATGTATGTAGCATGTAGTATGTATGTAGTATGTATGTGGTATGTATGTAGCATGTAGTATGTATGTAGCATGCATGTAGTATATATGTAGTATGTATGTAGCATGTAGTATGTATGTAGTATGTATGTGGTATGTATGTAGCATGTAGTATGTATGTAGCATGCATGTAGTATGTATGTAGTATGTATGTAGTATATATGTAGTATGTATGTAGCATGTAGTATGTATGTAGTATGTATGTAGCATATATGTATGTATGTAGCATGTAGTATATATGTAGTATATATGTATCATGTAGTATGTATGTAGTATGTATGTGGTATGTATGTAGCATGTAGTATGTATGTAGCATGCAGTATGTATGTAGTATGTATGTAGCATGTAGTATATATGTAGTATGCATGTTGCATGCATGTAGTATATATGTAGTATGTATGTTGCATGTAGTATATATGTAGTATGTATGTTGCATGTAGTATATATGTAGTATGCATGTTGCATGTAGTATATATGTAGTATGCATGTTGCATGCATGTAGTATATATGTAGCATGCAGTATGTATGTAGTATATATGTAGTATGTATGTTGCATGTAGTATATATGTAGTATGCATGTTGCATGCATGTAGTATATATGTAGCATGCAGTATGTATGTAGTATATACAGTGCCTACAAGTAGTATTCAACCCCCTGCAGATTTAGCAGGTTTACACATTCGGAATTAACTTGGCATTGTGACATTTGGACTGTAGATCAGCCTGGAAGTGTGAAATGCACTGCAGCAAAAAAGAATGTTATTTCTTTGTTTAATTTTTTTTTAAATTGTGAAAAGTTTATTCAGAGGGTCATTTATTATTCAACCCTTCAAACCACCAGAATTCTGTTTGGTTCCCCTAAAGTATTAAGAAGTATTTCAGGCACAAAGAACAATGAGCTTCACATGTTTGGATTAATTATCTCTTTTTCCAGCCTTTTCTGACTATTTAAGACCCTCCCCAAACTTGTGAACAGCACTCATACATGGTCAACATGGGAAAGACAAAGGAGCATTCCAAGGCCATCAGAGACAAGATCGTGGAGGGTCACAAGGCTGGCAAGGGGTACAGAACCCTTTCCAAGGAGTTGGGCCTACCTATCTCCACTGTTGGGAGCATCATCCGGAAGTGGAAGGCTTATGGAACTACTGTTAGCCTTCCACGGCCTGGACAGCCTTTGAAAGTTTCCTCCCGTGCCGAGGCCAGGCTTGTCCGAAGAGTCAAGGCTAACCCAAGGACAACAAGGAAGGAGCTCCGGGAAGATCTCATGGCAGTGGGGACATTGGTTTCAGTCAATACCATAAGTAACGTACTCCACCGCAATGGTCTCCGTTCCAGACGAGCCCGTAAGGTACCTTTACTTTCAAAGCGTCATGTCAAGGCTCGTCTACAGTTTGCTCATGATCACTTGGAGGACTCTGAGACAGACTGGTTCAAGGTTCTCTGGTCTGATGAGACCAAGATCGAGATCTTTGGTGCCAACTACACACATGACGTTTGGAGACTGGATGGCACTGCATACAACCCCAAGAATACCATCCCTACAGTCAAGCATGGTGGTGGCAGCATCATGCTGTGGGGCTGTTTCTCAGCCAAGGGGCCTGGCCATCTGGTCCGCATCCATGGGAAGATGGATAGCACGGCCTACCTGGAGACTTTGGCCAAGAACCTCCGCTCCTCCATCAAGGATCTTAAGATGGGTCGTCATTTCATCTTCCAACAAGACAACGACCCAAAGCACACAGCCAAGAAAACCAAGGCCTGGTTCAAGAGGCAAAAAATCAAGGTGTTGGAGTGGCCTAGTCAGTCTCCTGACCTTAACCCAATTGAAAACTTGTGGAAGGAGCTCAAGATTAAAGTCCACATGAGACACCCAAAGAACCTAGATAACTTGGAGAAGATCTGCATGGAGGAGTGGGCCAAGATAACTCCAGAGACCTGTGCCGGCCTGATCAGGTCTTATAAAAGACGATTATTAGCTGTAATTGCAAACAAGGGTTATTCCACAAAATATTAAACCTAGGGGTTGAATAATAATTGACCCACACTTGTATGTTTAAAATTTATTAAAATTTAACTGAGCAACATAACTTTTTGGTTTGTAAGATTTATGCATCTGTTAATAAATCCTGCTCTTGTGTGAAGTTTGAAGGCTCTAACTTATTTGCATCTTATCAAACCTGCTAAATCTGCAGGGGGTTGAATACTACTTGTAGGCACTGTATGTAGTATGTATGTTGCATGTAGTATATATGTAGCATGTAGTATGTATGTTGCATGCATGTAGTATATATGTAGTATGCATGTTGCATGCATGTAGTATATATGTAGTATGTATGTTGCATGTAGTATATATGTAGTATGAATGTAGCATGTATGTAGTATGTAGTATGAATGTAGCATGTATGTAGTATGTAGTATGCATGTTGTATGTATGTAGCATGTATGTAGTATGTAATTTATTTATTTTTTTTTTTTACATTCAACACATTAGCCGGATGATGGGACTACTACTGTCCCATCATTGGCTAATGTGTCAATCACTGTCATGGTAGCAGGCATCGCCCGATGGGACTTGTAGTCCCATCGGACGATGCCTGCACAGACCCCCGAAGCCTGCACAGCCCCCCGGCAGGCCGGCACAGCCCCCCGGAGCCTGCACAGCCCCCCGGCAGGCCGGCACAGCCCCCCGGCAGGCCGGCACAGCCCCCCGGAGCCTGCACAGCCCCCCGGCAGGCCGGCACAGCCCCCCGGCAGGCCGGCACAGCCCCCCGGCAGGCCGGCACAGACCACCGGAGCCTGCACAGCCCCCCGGCAGGCCGGCACAGACCACCGGAGCCTGCACAGACCCCCTGGCAGGCCGGCACAGCCCCCCGAGAGGCTGTACAAGGGAAAAACAGGATTTTTCTTATTCCGATACCGGAAGTCCCATAGACTTGAATGGGACTTCCGGTATCGGAATCGGCGATACCGATACTTTTTTTTAAGATCGGCCGATCCATTCCGATCCGATACTTTGAAGTATCGGACGGTATCGCTCAACTCTAGTCACTACACAACATAGACAACACCTCTGGAGCCCATGCTCCAACAATTCTTAACTGCTGACCAAACAACTCCAAAAATTATGGAACATGTGAATATACAATGCTCATACATATACCGGGTGAGTCATAAAGGACGGACGTTTTTAAACTAATAATAAAATCGTTAAATATAAATTACGGATGTATTTGAAGTGGCTATAACTCACCACCAGGTGGAGGTAGAGATGTGCGGGAGGCGGGGTTATGTTTGTGAGGTGAAAGCATTGTTTTTATTTTAGTTTCAGTTTAAGCTATGGTGCCGTGGACGATAGAACATCGCGTTTTTGCGTACGACAGTTTTGTCAAGAATAATGAGTGTATCACAGCCGTTCAGCGTGAGTTTCGGCGTCATTTCAATATTCACAGAAATCAAGCTGTTCCCGCTCGTAACACTATCCTACGTTGGGTTGAAGCACTCCGTACACGAGGTACACTAATGAACAAACGACCACCGGGGGCTCCATGAACGGCACGTACCCCTGAAAATGTGGAACGCGTCAGGCAAGCCATGCTGCGTAGTCCGAGTCGATCTGCTCGGAAACATTCTTTAGAACTTGCCCTCAGTAATCGTACAGTAAGGCGTATTTTGCATTTAGACCTGCATTTCCACCCCTATAAATTGGCCATTGTGCAACAGTTGGAGCGCGGGGATTACGCAGCGCGACTGAAGTTCGCACATGAGATGGAAGCAATTATTGAGCAAAACGACAACCTTATTTTATTCATGAGTGATGAAGCTCATTTCCATGTCAATGGCATGGTTAATCAGCAGAACTGCCGTTATTGGGCCTATGAAAATCCGAAAGAATTACATGAACGACCACTGCACAGCCCTAAGGTAACGGTGTGGTGCGCTATGGGCAAATATGGCGTGATCGGTCCGTACTTTTTCGAAGGCGATAATGGCAATACTGTTACCGTGAACTCACAACGTTATATCGCCATGATAAATAACTTCTTTGTTCCTGAGTTACGACGGCAACATATCCCCATCTCTAGTGTGTGGTTTCAACAAGATGGGGCAACGGCCCACACAGCCGGAGCAACAATGAACGTTCTTCGCCCTCTCTTCCCTGGTCGCATCATTTCCAGGTTTGGCGATATTAATTGGCCTCCTAGGTCCCCAGACCTGTCCATGTGCGATTATTACTTATGGGGTCACCTCAAATCACGTGTATACAAGCTTAAGCCTCGATCATTACAAGAACTGAAGGAAGCTATTCGAGTGGAAGTTGCCCAAATCGACAGAGTTGTGTTGGAACGTGTTGATGCCAACTTCCAAGAACGCCTTTGGAAATGCATCACTGATAATGGCCACCACATGGCAGATGTTGTTTTCCACACTTGAATTTGTCAAATGCTATTAGTATACGTAACCAAATCTGTGAATACATTTATATTTAATAAATATTTAACGATTTTATGATTAGTTTAAAAACGTCCGTCCTTTATGACTCACCCGGTATTACTATTCTTGCTTATAAAGAGCAAAATGGGTTTACAAAAATGTAAAATGTTTCAGTTGCCACTAGAAAGAACATGATGGCACCACTGGGATGACCATAATGTTTTCTGTCTGTACCAAAGCCTTTTAATAGTGTCATCACTAGATGGGAAATCTCTGGAGGTGGTCTTGTGATCATATATAAAGAATATTCTTATTACTAACAGATATTCACACAGACCAGTTGTCATAAGATTAACTACTGCTGAGGGAAATTATAAGGGTGGATTTGAGGAGCTTAATGGCATCTACGACACACGCTGTTGGAGGCGAAGGACAAATGTTCCTCCTTGTAAAAATTAGGACTAAACTGATTTCTGAGAGTAACTGCTCTTTCTATAGAATAGAAGGTTTGATCCTACTTCATTATAGTATGCTAGAAGAATAACCCAAGAATTCTATACATTTTAATGCTTGTCTAGCAAGAACAGCGCATGCATGCTAAGTACCAATACATCTTCAGCAGCCGTTTGACCTCTTAGCTTTTTCTTTGCGATACAAGTAGTTTATAAAAATGAAAGAATGCATGGGCATAGGAGAATAAAATTTGATTGTGTTCCCATCAGTAATAACCTATAAAAGTAACCGTAACAATAATAATAGACCATTATTACATTATGTATCTCATTTCACACTTTAACATTAGAACTACGGCCCAATACGTAGTCATAGAAGAGTAATAATTGTGAGCTCCCTAATAATGATAGGGCACAGAGGATGGAAGAGTGCAAAGCCGCAGTGCTTCTTCAGCATGCTCTTCTTCAGGGTAACACACCAAAAATAACAAAACCATTCAACTTTAGCCTTAGACTCTCCCCTCATTGAACTTTTCTATATGACAGGCCTCACTTTTATAAATGCACATTACTGCAATAGGAATATCAATTGATATACCCGCAATTGCAAATGTGTCTACAAGGCATCCAGGCACATCATGAAGGACATCTTCTGAATAGCAGAAGTTGTGCATAATTATAGTGTATTATGATGGCAAGTCAGATGAAAATAATAATTTTATAATAGTTATAGAGGTTGGTAACTGTCTCTATTTTAACAATAATGATGGGAACATGATGTTGTAGTACTGTATAAGAATTACAAGTTCTCCTTCTTCCTCATAGACTGCTCTTGTTTACAAAATGGCTACTGGTGACCAGATCAGTCCATCAACCTCCTCTCATTGAAACCAGCAGTGTTTTTAGCTGGAAGAGGCTGATGACCAGCTCTGGTCACATGTTAATCTATCAGCAGTCATTTTATATAGCATTCCTCTCTTCTTCTATCAAAATGGCTGCTTAGTAGAGGAGCATGAGACCAATTCTGATTATCAGGCTCTTCCAACTGAAAAACCCTGTAGAAGGAAAAGCTGTTTTTTCAATTGGAGTAGCATGATGGACAGGATTGGTTGTATGCTCCTCCATCAGTAGAGGACAGGGGAGTGCTGGTCAGTCTGTGAGGAAGACTGTACTAACAAGTGCAGGAGGAGAAACTGTTATATATATATGCCACAAAATGTTGTCTCCAGTACATCTGGTAAACTTAAGATAAAGTAACCAACCCCTTTAATCAGCAAAGCCATATTTATCCATCCATTCCTTTTCCTTCCAGCATGGCAGTGAAATACTATAGGGAAGCTGGTACATGAACTGTTTGAAACTTTTTCTAGGCATCATCTATCACGCTGGATTCATCTTAGAGTCAGATCGAAAACTGTGTATGCTACATTTTGTGATCCGGCTATGGGTATGAGAGTGTCGCACAAAGTGCACAACTTGTTCACTGGCTGGGCGTAACTGACGTATGGGAACCCAATCTTACAGACGCCATTATTAACACATATTCATCATGCTAACTGGCTTCTGATCTTTAGCCAAATGAAAAATGGAACAGCCACAATTGTACATAGTAACATAGCAAAGCCGAAAAAGACAATAGTACATCCAGTTCAGCCTATATTTCGTCAGAATAAATCCCCTGATCTCCAACGTTCTAAAGAACCTAATAACTGTAAGATACAATATTGTTACGATCCAGCAAGACATCCAGGCCTCTCTTGAACCCCTCGACTAAGTTCACCATCACCATCTCCTCAGGCAAGGAATTCCAGATTCTCACTGCCCTAACAGTAAAGAATCCTCTTCTATGTTGGTGGAAAAATCCTTCTCTCCACCAGATGCAGAGAATGCCCCCTTGTGACCGACACATTCCTTGGTATAAACAGATCCTCGGAGAGATCTTTGTATTGTCCTCTTATATATTTATACATGGTTTTTAGGTCACCCCTCAGTCGTCTTTTTTCTAGACTAAATAATACTAATTTTGTTAATCTCTCTGGGTATTGTAGTTCCCCCATTCCCTTTATTAATTTTTTAACTGCTTTTTTATAAGAAATTTTATGCTTTTTAAATAATTCCTTGTAGAATTTTACTTAGTGCCATTCATGAGTTATTCTTCCTAGAAATGTGTGAAATAAGTTAACAAATTGTAGTCAGTTGTCCCTAGCCAGTATAGCACTGGCTAGGGACAACTGACTACAATTTAACATATTTAGTGTTAGTGGAGCGCCCTCTAGGGCCTGGCCTTAGTCAGTTCTTCAGGGGTTTTGTCATGGCAGCGGTGACCTGGTCCGTGGCTCTGGGCGTCCAATCAAATAAAGATGGGGAAGTTAGTTGAAATAAAATTGTGACGCCACCCATGGTATTCGGCAATAAGGAGATAACTGACACTGTTTAAGGAAGCCGCTGGGGCTGTTAGTGATACAGCAGAGTTGATATAGCTCTCCACGGGAAGAGCTATGCCTCAGGGCAATTATAGTGTTAAAGATTTGGTAATGGTTGTAGTGCAGGGCAGATGACGCAGTAAATAATCTGAGGACACAGCGGAGTGCAGTCTTTACACTTTTACTCACAGTTCTTCCAGTTACAATCCCCAGCCGGGGTGCTATGTCCTCCAGATTGGTGGTCCAGCCAGCTCTCAGGTCATTTGGGGTACGCTGTCCCAGAACCCCCTCCTTATGTTCCTTTCCTGGCTGTCTCTCTGTGCTGGCTCCCACCTCTTCTGCCCTGCGCCTTCACACACAGTGTCCCAAGCCAGCAGCCTCGGATCCTGTCGGGCAACGTTCTCTTAGTCCCCTTGATCCTATCTAGCTGCCTTTTCAGCGAATGTGTATGGAGTTGGCTGTAGCATTCACTACAGTCTCCAGTTTGCTAGCTGAGTCCTTAGTTTCTCCACTAGTCTGGGACCGATCCCCTACTGTGACCGGGTCCCTCCACCCGATTACGGTCGGCGTGGATTCGGGTGCCACGGGTGGATTCCTCACTTCCCATGCCCCTAGGACCCTTTCTTACTCTCCTCTTTTCTCTCACACTGCGCTAGTCTAGGGATGTGCTCCTCTCTCCTTGAGTCCCCAGCACCAACTCACTTCTCCTCCTGACTCCTTCTGACTCCTTCTACAACTCACTCCTGTTACCATGACAACTCTCCATTCCCTACTGTCATCTCTCTCTCCAGCTGTCCTACCCTTATCTATTTCCTCCACCCACGCCCTCTACTTAGTTCCTCCCTGGCCTAAAGAGGTCTAGTGTTGGATGCTAGTGTGTGGGTCCTCGGTAGTGCCCCTTCCTTACCCGAGAGTGGGGTACCACACCTCTGGCTGAAGTGCAGTACCTCTGTGGTGACTGGCCCTCAGGGGTGCCACATACCACAGCGTTAAACATGGTCAGCGCGTGGTAGATCCGGTGTCATCCTGTTGGCATTGTTTAGACAAATACCGATGGCAGAGATTTATCCTGGACGTCTGTAACAGGTTTCTTGGTCCAGGGTCTACTGTGTGGGGTGCAGTGCAGTCCACAACACTTTTGGAGCCTAATGTGGCCTGACAGATATACATTGGAGAAGAAGAGCACAGTTCACGTGAGTCACCCGATCCTTCTTAGGCGGTGTGTGCACGTTACTCACGGGCCCAGAGCATCTGGCATCTTGCGTTGCAGGAGCCAGCGGGCAAACGGCACAATACTGGTCATTGTCTCTGTGAGTTGTCACAGGGAAGCACGACTGCGGGCCTGCGCTATTCCAGTGTGCAAGAGACGGAGCAGTAACCTTTCCCTGACGCACGCTGCTTGTTCCCACCAAGTCTGACTGTTTTCACGCTTGCTGCTGTGGCTCCCCTCGCTTAGTCATGCCCCTTGCTGAACAGTGCAAAGGTTGGTCTGGGTCTCTAAGCTTTCCCTCCGGACAACAGAGGAGATGGCCCCGACAGCTCCAGACCCTGCGCAAGACAGGTACTCCCAGCCTGGTCCCTCTTCTTACAGAAACACAGTGACTGTCAGTGTTGTGGAACCACAGTGGCTGTCAGTGTTGTGGAAACTAAATGGCTGCCAGTGCTGTGGAAACATGGAAACACAGTTGTTCTTAATGTTGTGGAAATTCAATGGCTGTCAGTGTTGTGGAAACACAGTAATTGTCAGTGTTGTGAAAACACAGTGGCTGTCAGTGTTGTGAAAACAGTGGCTGTCAGTGTTGTGCAAACACAGTGCCTGTCAGTGTTGTGGAAACTCAATTTCTGTCAGTGTTGTGGAAACACAGTGCCTGTCAGTGTTGTGGAAACACAGTGGCTGTCAGTGTTGTGGAAACACAGTGGCTGTCAGTGTTGTGGAAACAAAGTGGCTGTCCGTGTTGGGGAAACTCAATGGCTATCAGTGCTGTGGATCCACCGTGGCTGTCAGTGTTGTGGAAACCCAGTGGTTGTCAGTGTTGTGGAAACTAAATGGCTCTCAGTAATATGGAAACACAGTGGTTGTTAATGTTGTGGAAACACAATGGCTGTCAGTGCTGTGGAAACACAGTGGCTGTCAGTGTTGTGGAAACTCAATGGCTGTGAGTGCTGTGGAAACACAGTGGCTGTCAGTGTTGTGGAAACACAGAGTCTGTTTGTGTTGGGGAAACTCAATGCCTATCAGTATTGTGGAAACACAGTGGCTCTCAGTGTTGTGGAAACACAGTGGCTGTCAGTGTTGTGGAAACTCAATGCCTATCAGTATTGTGGAAACACAGTGGCTCTCAGTGTTGTGGAAACACAGTGGCTGTCAGTGTTGGGGAAACTCAATGCCTATCAGTATTGTGGAAACACAGTGGCTCTCAGTGTTGTGGAAACACAATGGCTGTCAGTGTTGTGGAAACTCAATGGCTGTCAGTGTTGTGGAAACACAGAGTCTGTTAGTGTTGGGGAAACTCAATGCCTATCAGTATTGTGGAAACACAGTGGCTTTCAGTGTTGTGGAAACACAGTGGCTGTCAGTGTTGGGGAAACTCAATGCCTATCAGTATTGTGGAAACACAGTGGCTCTCAGTGTTGTGGAAACACAGAGTCTGTTTGTGTTGGGGAAACTCAATGCCTATCAGTATTGTGGAAACACAGTGGCTCTCAGTGTTGTGGAAACACAGTGGCTGTCAGTGTTGGGGAAACTCAATGCCTATCAGTATTGTGGAAACACAGTGGCTCTCAGTGTTGTGGAAACACAGTGGCTGTCAGTGTTGGGGAAACTCAATGCCTATCAGTATTGTGGAAACACAGTGGCTCTCAGTGTTGTGGAAACACAGTGGCTGTCAGTGTTGGGGAAACTCAATGCCTATCAGTATTGTGGAAACACAGTGGCTCTCAGTGTTGTGGAAACACAGAGTCTGTTTGTGTTGGGGAAACTCAATGCCTATCAGTATTGTGGAAACACAGTGGCTCTCAGTGTTGTGGAAAGACAATGGCTGTCAGTGTTGTGGAAACTCAATGGCTGTCAGTGTTGTGGAAACACAGAGTCTGTTAGTGTTGGGGAAACTCAATGCCTATCAGTATTGTGGAAACACAGTGGCTTTCAGTGTTGTGGAAACACAGTGGCTGTCAGTGTTGGGGAAACTCTATGGCTGTCAGTGTTGTTAAAGCAGTGATTGTCAGTGTTGTAGCAACACTGTGTATAAGCCTGTAAAACTGAATTGTGGTTGTCTTGTCTGTGGCATTGCAGCCCTCTCTGTTATGGTGGCAATGAGGCTGGCCTACTTATGTGGGCATTGGTTACTCTTATATGTACTCTGTGGCTGCCAGCATTATTTAAGCCTTGGTCAAGTTCATTTGGGTCGAACATACATGCACAGAGTTTGTTCCCTGTTGCAGGGAGGAGAGGTAGGAAAATTACCTTGGAAAAAGATTCCATCTACTAAGACATAACTGAAGTTGCAAAGGACAGTAATTCTTGCCTGTTAAAGGGGTTGTCTGGGCTCAGAAGAAAAGTCTACAATCACTCTATGTGATTGCATACTGCCGAATCATGATAGTGTGTGGTGCACGCACTGTCACTATTCCCTAGTATTCTTGGTACCAGCAGGCAGCCACATGACCACAAGTATGAAACATACATACGGCCTTGTAACCGCCTTCTTGCAACAGAAGTACTGGCAGGTATACTGTTTAGCTACACCTTGTCGTAGATGATTGCTTTTTGATAAAGAAGGTTAACTAAGTACCTGACAGTTTTTCCTGTATAGCAATAGTGAAATTCATGTATTCACCAATCATATTGTGCTAATGTATAGGATATGTCTATATGCTTGAAGTGGGGTTTATGAGAAGTTTATTATTACTAGTTTAATACTACATTTGCTTAAAGTTCAGAAACCATTTTGTGTCACAAGTATGCAATAGAAGGGACATCTGAAAGATTTCTTCATATCCAGGTTCAAATATATTCTGTTTCAATATGGCAGCAGCCTGCAATATGCAAGCTAACAATACGCATAGATGCTTAATTCCATCTATTCAATGAAGTGCACAATGAAACAAATATTTGATAATGTTTGGAGGAAGAAGAATATATACATATACACACAGGTGCAGAGACAAAACCGAGATGTGAACTAAGCTAAGCCTGACAGCTGAACTCATGGCTGTGGCTTGTCTGATCATGTGAATATATTAATTAATAGGTGATTCCAAACGTCAGCTGCCCAAATCCTATGTGCCTCTTGAGTGAAATATTTATATGCAAAGACTAGGTTTCTAAGACCTGTGCTAGTTTATCCATTTTTTAAAGATTTACAAGCAGTGGGGGCTCACTCCCAAATGTTTCCAGGAGTTGGGATCACCGGTAAGCGCAGCCCCCACTTCATAGTTTACCAGGCAGCGCTCCGGACTTTTACTGGTTGTGTCCGATATTAGAGCTCGGTCCCATCCACCTGAATGGTACAAAGCTGTCATGAGCCGTAATACCTGGCATACATGCTACCAAGGATAATCACAAAAAATGAGCTCCTATAAAATAGGCAACACTCAAGGGATACTTATAAAAGAGTATTTTTATTGAAAAAAAATATTTAAAAACAAGTAGAAAAGAAATGGTACCGAAAATACAAAAATCAGGGACATAATACCATGGAGTACCAACAGTGCAAAAAAAGCCTGTACTAAACAGCAAGCTCATAAGCAAAAAACTTGATGATTAAATCCGCTACAATAATAGCACAATGCATATGTGGTACACAAAGAACAAAATAAAGCCAACACTGAAGATGTAGGGTTATATAAACAAATACCCATATCCTTAAATAAAGTGCTTAAGTGCTCATAATGTAAACTTTGAGATGAAAATAGCTATTAAGCTTATCATAATAATGTGCTTATAGAAGGGATGAAGTAGTCTCTATATAGAGTGCATGGCTTGTATAAAAATTCTTATAACATACTAGCTGAAGAGCCCGGCGTTGCCTGGGCATAGTAACCAACTGTGGTTAGTTATAACAAATTATAATGATTATATTGCACATAAAACCATGCATCTAATCCTATGTGATACTGACTGCTGAGCCGTGTATCTAATCCTATTCTGTGTGATACTCACTGCTGAGCTGTGTATCTAATATTCTGTGTGATACTGTGTGCTGAGCCGTGTATCTAATCCTATCCTGTGTGATACTGTCTGCTGGGCCGTGTATCTATTCCTATCCTGTGTGATACTGACTGCTGAGCTGTGTATCTAATCCTCTCCTGTCTGATACTGACTGCTGATCCGTGTATCTAATCCTCCCCTTTGTGATACTGACTGCTGAGCTGTGTATCTAATCCTATCCTGTGTGATACTGACTGCTGAGCTGTGTATCTAATCCTATCCTGTGTGATACTGACTGCTGAGCTGTGTATCTAATCCTATCCTGTGTGATACTGACTGCTGAGCCGTGTATCTAATCCTATTCTGTGTGATACTGTGTGCTGAGCCGTGTATCTATTCCTATCCTGTGTGATACTGTCTGCTGAGCCATGTATCTAATCCTCTCCTGTGTGATACTGTGTGCTGAGCTGCGTATCTAATCCTATCATGTGTGATACTGACTGCTGAGCCGTGTATCTATTCCTATCCTGTGTGATACTGTCTGCTGAGCTGTGCATCTAATCCTATCCTGTGTGATACTGTCTGCTGAGCCGTGTATCTAATCCTATCCTGTGTGATACTGTGTGCTGAACTGCATATCTAATCCTATCCTGTGTGATACTGACTGCTGAGCCGTGTATCTATTCCTATCCTGTGTGATACTGTCTGCTGAGCTGTGTATCTAATCCTATCCTGTGTGATACTGACTGCTGAGCTGTGTATCTAATCCTGTCCTGTGTGATACTGACTGCTGAGCCGTGTATCTATTCCTATCCTGTGTGATACTGTCTGCTGAGCCGTGCATCTAATCCTATCCTGTGTGATACTGTCTGCTGAGCCGTGTATCTAATACTATTCTGTGTGATACTTTGTGCTGAGCTGCGTATCTAATCCTATCCTGTGTGATACTGACTGCTGAGCCGTGTATCTATTCCTATCCTGTGTGATACTGACTGATGAGCTGTGTATCTAATACTATTCTGTGTGATACTGACTGCTGAGCTGTGTATCTAATCCTATCCTGTGTGATACTGCCTGCTGAGCCGTGTGTCTAATCCTATTCTGTGTGATACTGACTGCTGAGCTGTGTATCTAATCCTATCCTGTGTGATACTGTCTGCTGAGCCGTGTATCTATTCCTATCCTGTGTGATACTGACTGCTGAGCTGTGTATCTAATCCTATCCTGTGTGATACTGCCTGCTGAGCCGTGTGTCTAATCCTCTCCTGTGTGATACTGACTGCTGAGCTGTGTATCTAATCCTATCCTGTGTGATACTGTCAGCTGAGCTGTGTATCTAATACTATTCTGTGTGATACTGTGTGCTGAGCTGCATATCTAATCCTATCCTGTGTGATACTGACTGCTGAGCTGTGTATCTAATCCTCTCCTGTGTGATACTGACTGCTGAGCTGTGTATCTAATCCTATCCTGTGTGATACTGCCTGCTGAGCCATGTGTCTAATCCTGTCCTGTGTGATACTGACTGCTGAGCTGTGTATCTAATCCTATCCTGTGTGATACTGTCTGCTGAGCCGTGTATCTAATCCTATCCTTTGTGATACTGGGCTCCCCCTGCAGTCTGTGTCAGAGGGTGGTCTGTGTCAGCATGGTAATAAATTGTGTTATTTCCAGCTTTACAGAAGGACGATAACACCATAGAAATGATAAGAATAATATGCCTCAGTTACCACAACTGTCTACAAAGAAAACTGTTGCTGATAGCAACCAATCACAGCTCATTTTTCATCTTTTAAACAGCTCTGGGACAGTGTGGCGAGTTTTGAGTGGCGACTTTTGTGTTTCGACTTTTATGTGGCGAGATTGGTGTATGTGTGGTGAAATGTGTGCTGAGAGTGGTATATGTGTTGAAGCACATGGCAGTGTGTGGCTCATTTTGTGTGTGTGTGTTCATATCCCTGTGTGTGGTGAGTATCCCATGACAGGGCCCCACCTTAGCAACTGTACGGTATATACTCTTTGGCACCATCGCTCTCATTCTTTAAGTCCCCCTTGTTCACATCTGGCAGCTGTCAATTTGCCTCCAACACTTTTCCTTTCACTTTTTCCCCCATTATGTAGATAGGGGCAAAATTGTTTGGTGAATTGGAATGCACAGGGTTAAAATTTTGCCTCACAACAAAGCCTATGATGCTCTCGGGGTCCAGACGTGTGACTGTGCCAAATTTTGTGGCTGTAGCTACGACGGTGCAGATGCCATTACATACATACACTTTTTCCCCATTATGTAGATATGGGTAAAATTGTTTGGTGAATTGGAATGCACGGGGTTAAAACTGCACCTCACAACATAGCCTATGATGCGCTCGGGGTCCAGACGTGTGACGGTGCCAAATTTTGTGGCTGTAGCTACGACGGTGCGGATGCCAATCCCGGACATGCATACATACACACCCACATTGAGCTTTATATATTAGAAGATTAGAAAGGCAAAAAGTCATTACCATTATAGTGCACATGGAAGTCCTGGCGGCCCTGCTGCCCCGACGCGCGTTTTGCTATCCTTGGAGAAGAAGGATAGCGAAACGCGCGTCGGGGCAGCAGGGATGCCAGGACTTCCAAGTGCACTATACCGGTAATGGCTTTTTTGCCTTTCTAATATGTTATAAGAATGTTTATACCGCCATGCACTCTATATAGGGACTACTTCATCCCTTCTATAAGCACATTAGTATGATAAGCTTAATAGCTATTTTCATCTCAAAGTTTACACTATGAGCACTTAAGCACTTTATTTAAGGATATGGGTATTTGTTTGTATAACCCTACATCTGCAGTGTTGGCTTTATTTTGTTCTTTGTGTACCACATATGCATTGTGCTATTATTGTAGCGGATTTAATCATCAATTTTTTTGCTTATGAGCGTGCTGTTTAGTACAGGCTTTTTTTGCACTGTTGGTACTCCATGGTATTATGTCACTGATTTTTGTATATTCAGCACCATTTCTTTTTTACTTGTTTTTAAATTTTTTTTCAAAAAAAATACTCTTCTATAAGTATCCCTTGAGTGTTGCCTATTTTATAGGAGCTCATTTTTTGTGATTTTCAGGGAATATACTCCATTGTATTAGGGGTTTAAAAATATAAAGGACAAATTATGTGAGAAAAAAGCTACCAAAGATACATAACTTTGCCTAGCTAACAATGAAGGGACCGTGGAGTGCGCTGGAGCAATGCTTTTCCTATAAACAGCTGTTCACAAGGTCAAAGCCATTTTTGAAAATCAAGTGCCCGAAAGAACAGGTTTGTAGGTCTTCTATGGGGTTGTCCCCCATGTGAGACACATGCATCTATTAAGCTCTGTGACTTATTGTGGATCCAAGTGGCCGACTCAGGTTGTCCTGCTTAGATCTCCCAAAATGTAATTGTGCAAAGGCAGTGATGATGACTATTGTCAATGTGCAAGTAGCCTTACTTAAAGGGATTTTCCTAACATAGCAGGGTTTCACCTATCAACAGGATAAGTGATAAGGACTGGAGGTGGTCCCACACTGTAGTTATTTGAATATAAATCCATTAGATAAGAAAGTGATTTTTAACAAATGTTCTTGTCAACTGTCTGATATGACAATTTACATAGGCATATATGTGTAAATCTAAGATATATATATACATGTATATGTATATATATATATATATATATATACACTGTAGTGTCAATGTTGATATTTGGCTTAATATACATATATATTATTGTATATGTATGTATGTATACATTATATATATGTATGTATTTTTTTCACATGTCAAAAAAGAAATCCTCATTGACACTATCCATATCTACATACCACACACAGTAATTATGAATCTATATTTACATCTGAGATTTGTGAATATCACAGTTCTTTGACAGACCATATGAATTTCTGACAATTGGAAGTAAATATAGAATGACAGCATCGGATTTGTAGATCCTGGATCTCGCTATCATTTTATTTGCACACTTGTCTTTTCTTACACTGGAAGAACTGAGGATTTCTTCACAAATCGTGTTTGCTGATGCAAGTAACGACTTTGTAATAAGCATCTATCTCTGCTGAACAAAAAATCTACAGTATAATTTGATGGCGAATGTGTCCAACATATGAAAAGTATGTATCAAGATTTTATTTTGCACATATTCATTCATTCATTGTGGAGCATGATCCAGTCCTGGGCAATCCAGTAGCAATTTCCTCCTATGTTATTTTATTCTACAGAAAGTTCATGATTGCTACTTTTATTATTTTATAATAACCTAATAATAAAGCGCAGCCAATCAGAAGGGACTATCATAACTTTCATAAAATCCTAGGCATAGAATGCAGCAACCATTTTGGTGCGATTTGAAATAGTGAAAGGATTTTAAAAACTCAAAGCTCAACTGAACCTATAGGAAGAGAAAGCCCTAAAACATTGGATAAATACTCCAGACAGTAATTTGCTCAGGCAAGTATATAAGTGAGAAGGGAGCAGAGGGTGCTAAGAAATATGTAGCTCATTACTTGTCTTGGACACAGCAGAATGATGATGCAGAATGATGATACCTCTGACAGCGACACTATCAGTTTCAGCCAGTGGGCTGTGTCTTTTAATGCAGGAAAAACAAGATTCTCAAATGATGAAAATGAGATAGGTATAAAACTTTACATTTACTTACAAACTTTGAAATCTGTTTTTTTTTTCCGGCAAACCACAGTTAATTCAGTAAACCTACACATTGGTGCACTGGATTATCTGTGGTTTGATGAAAATACCAGATTTTAAAGTTTGTAAATAAATGTGACATTTTATATGTAGCTTATTTTCATTGCTTGAGAATCTTGTTTTTCTTGCATTAAAAAATACAGCCCACTGGCAGACTTTTCATAAAAAAGGTGCAATAATTATCCCTTTTAGTCATTAGTGATCAGTCAGATCATTCTGTGCAGAATATTGACTCAAACTGATGGTGTCACTGCCAGAGGTATCATTATCCTGCTGTGACCAAGACAAGTGATGAGCTACATACCTCATTTTCATCACTGTTTTTCCTTCATTTCCATATTGACTGGATAAAATCCTAGGAGACCTCAGAGTGTTACATGTGCCTTTTTAGTCTTTGTAGCATTGCAATTTGTGTTAAATTGATTTTCTGCAAATCAATTTTTTGGAAAAAGTTTGTCAAACTTGGCAACTTCAAATTTCAATACATTCGATTTCTACTTTTCTACAGCTGAACTCTTCCATTGAAAGGATATGCATGTGCTATATCAATAAATGGATACATAGTGAACCGGAAACGCCACTTTTTCTGTAAAATGCTGTCCTGTGGCACATGAAGTGTGCATGAAAAATAGTAGCGTACTCCCTACTATCAATAATAATGTTATTATGAATAATAATAATAATAATAATAATAATCATCTGAATCACTTTGAAGGTTCATAACCTGGCTAAATGCACTTGGAGATGACCCTATTATTTAATTATTTTTTTAATGGAACTTTGGAACTTTTTAATAAACATCTTGATACATACAGTAATAACAACAAGATGTATTTGAGCAGTGGTGGTAGTAAAGTGAGGCGAAAAATATGATAACTAGTACTAACACTTGGAAGAAAAGCTCATGCAAAATAAGGGCGTTACTAAGATCTAAGGATGAATGGAGAATAGAAGTTACCTCTTCTTTTTGTGGAATCTATTCTTACCTTTTTAACATCCCTGACCAGATGGTATAAGGTATTTGATGGCCCATGTCTCTGAAAAATTGAAAAAAGTAAAAAAGAAAGTATTGAAATTAGTTTAGTATCATTAGCATTTGTGAACATTAGAATCACCTTATAATACATAGCTGCTCTCAAATCAAACAAAGTTAACAAGGCAAGGTACTGAACAGGAAATCCTGTATAGCTGGTCACATGGAACGTTAATTTACAGAAGAGAAGTCAAGTTTTGCCCCTTTACCCATTTTCTCTTTTTATCCAATGTGTCACAGTTAGGTGTTTCCATTTACATATCTAATTATAATTTAAAATCAAGAAAACAGGAGGAAACACAAAATGCAGCTGTTATATAATTCCATTTACTGAAAATTAAAATGTGTCAAAACCTGGGATGTCCTTATGAAAAAGTAATTGCCGTCTTAAAGGGACCCTATTAGTCAATTCATACTGGCCAAACCAAGGGCAGCACAAGAGCCTAGCTGCACAATTAATGCCCGGTCTGTAGTTCTGTGAAATGTTTTAGCGTTTCAGAGAAAACAGAGTTCAATAATTCGGCAACATAAAATGAAACGAGTCCGGTGCCACCTTTAGCTGTCTACTCCCAGCACTGCTCCAGTCGATTGATAGGTCACATTTTTAACTTGCTACCGAAATGCAATATGTTACTATCAAATATTAGAAAATATTGCACCTTGGTTTATAATATGGAAAAAGAGGTCTTACAATCTAATTTTATAAATGTGTTTAATTTTTGAATTATGGATTTACCTTCCTGTACCCTGCTTCTATATTTCACATTTGCTAGGCTTGTATATATCACTGACATTGTAATGCACTACACCTGGGGACACGTATCTGGCAAAGCAACAGATTATTTATAACCAAGCTGCTCAGAAGGCTTGTGTTAGGGTTCTCAGGCATTGTGATCTACAAGAGAAGTAAGGTCGCACAGATACATGCATCTGAATAGGAAACGGAGGCAATCACTTGCATTTGTCACATTTCATAGGAATTCAATATCCAGAATAAAAATGAATAATTTATAAGGAGTGAAATTCAGAGGATAACAAGCGATTATTATTTTTTTTATTGTCCTGTTTCGCACAAAGGTATTTCTATGCACTTCAGGGCAAATACTGATAATTATGGATGGAATGTAGGGCTTTCTGGAGCCTGGAAAGTTCTTATGATTTTATAACAAAAATTATCTGCCATTCTCGTGTCTAACTTGTATTGACTGGTATTTATCATGTCGTACTTGTACTGACTTGGGCATTGTTCACACGTTGCGTTTTTGCAGCACTTTTTCAGCAACCAAAATCTACTCTCTTTGCAGTAAAATGTTGCGTTCAAAACACCTGTTTTTAAGGTTTTCAGGTTTTTTGTTTGCTGCCTTTTTGGTGTGGATTGCTGGTGTAATTTGTCTACAGTACATCTTGAATAACGTTAGTTTGATTTACCAAAAATGATGCAAAAACGCTGAGTTACATTTCCTCATTATTTTTTATGGGTGAAGAAACACTGTAAAAACGCTGACAAAATTGACATGCTGCAGATTTTAAAAACACTACAGTTTTCCAATTCAGTCTGGAAAAAGATTGCTACAATCTCATAGCTTTTGCTGATACTGTAAAGCGCAGCGTCTAATTTGCAAAAAAAACCCACAGCAAATACGTAAGATATGAACATAGTCTTATTGTTAAAGGGAACCTGTCACCAGATTTGGCCGATATGAGATGAGGCCACCGCCTTTCAGGGCTGATATACAGCATTCTATAATGCTGTATATCGGCCACAAACCCGACCTGGAAGAACTGAAAAATAACTTTTATTATACTCACCTGCGGGGCGGTCCAGTCCAAGGGGTGTCTCTCTTCTTGGTCCGGCACCTCTCATCTTCTTACAATCGACGCCCTCCTTCTTGGTTTGTGTGGATGACGCACCCCTGCATAATCCACACAGTCTGCTCAGCATCGCGCTCCTGCACAGATGTACTTATTTGCCCTGTTGAGGGCAGAGCAAAGTACTGCAGTGCACAGGTGGCAGGAAAGGTCAGAGAGGCCCAGCACCTGTGGGGCGGTCCAGTCCCAGGGGTGTCGCTCTTCTTGGTCCGGCACCTCCCATCTTCCTACAATCGCCGCCCTCCTTCTAGGTTTGTGTGGATGACGCATCCCTGCATAATCCACACTGTCTGCTCAGCATCGCGCTCCTGCACAGATGTACTTATTTGCCCTGTTGAGGGCAGAGCAAAGTACTGCAGTGCGCAGGTGGCAGGAAAGGTCAGAGAGGCCCAGCACCTGCGCACTGCAGGACTTTGCGCTGCGTTTTTTTGATGCACTCATCCGCATGCGCATCCCTGCGCATATTTGACAGATTTTTGACGCCTTAAAAAATGCAACATGTTGCATTTGCCAGAGACTCCCGCACATTGCAAAACGACGCATGCGTACGCAAAAGCAGGCGAACGCATGCAAACGCATGTCCATGTGTACACCATGTTAAAGATATGTAAGCATGACGCATGCGGATCTATGCGGATCAAACGCTGCGCGCACAGACGCAAATGTGAAACCAGCCTTACACAGGTGCTTGCCACATCCGGACAGCAGAAGGCCAAAGATGGAGTCTGTTCTCCTTACCGTGTTGTATAGTTCCTCCAGTCTGGAAAGTGTGAGAAAACGGTGCATGCTGACTCCATTTTCTATAAGCAGTTTCACAAAGTCTACTCTGTCCAGCACCAAGGCATCAAGCATTGCTTGTTCCAGAGATCCAACCTGATGGAAAAATAATCAGCAATAGGAAAAAAAAAAGATTGAATTTACAATATTTTAGAATAACATAATATAATGATTTCACTCGGTTAATAGAATGTTTCAATTTCTGTCCTTCATGGAAAATTGTGTGTGAAAACATTTTATATACGTATTTATACTGTACGAGGGATGAATTTTTGCATTGCCCTCAACGTTGGAGAAATTTTTGATCTATAGTTGTAAAATTGTTGAAATTTGGAGATAGAATCAGTAATGATGTTAAACTATACATATGCTTTCAAGGGTATTATTTTAATTAAATGCATGTATGTTGAGCTTAAATAAACAGTTGGAAATCATTAAAACTTTTATACTTCTTGCCTGCTATAGCTTCTGTATACAGAATGAGTTAACTGAGAACCTATCAGTCAACCCTTTCTGGCAGAGAGATGGTAACTCTTTTATCTGTGTTTTTCAAAGCTCATCTCAGCTGATTTATGAGCGCAAAAGTTGAGCTGGTCATAAATCAGCACAGAGGAACTCAAAAAAATACCAATAGAAAAGCTATAAAGTCTCTGTCAGAAAAAAATCTGCCTGATGGATTGTCAATTTAAGGCCGGGATCACACATGCGAGGAATACGGACGAGTCTCGCATGTTAATCCCTGGCACTGCCACCGGCACTCGGATCGGAGCATGCGGCCGCATAGCATTACATGCAGCCATACGCTCCGCTCCCGAGTGCTGGGTATTAACATGCGAGACTCGTCCGTGTTTTTCTCACATGTGTGATTCCGACCTAAGAGTTATTCCCATTGTCATAAATGGAAAAAAATAAGCAATTTTTAAATTTACTGCTGCTACACCAATCTTGAGATATTAAAGGAACTTTCCACTACTATGACAACCCCTTCTCAATCACTATGTTTCCCCCTATTAAAATAATAACACTTATACTCACCTCCGATGATGGCGCTGTTCCAGCGGGGTCGACAGTGGTTCTCCCGGGATCCCGTGACATAACAATGTATTTGACATCTGGAGGAAGTGAGATGGCAGAAGCAGCTATCACTTCTTCCAGGTGTTTTGGTTTGTCCAAAGGAGGGGAAAGTAAAGCCATCACTGATTGGTCACAGGGATCGCGTGACATAACAATATGGCGTGATCCCTGGGAGAGTCAGGTTCGACACGGCTGGAATGGCGCTGGCACCTGTGGTGAGCATTGATGTTATTATTTTTCTGGGGGGAAACATAGGAATTGAAAAGGGGGTGTCTGAGTAGTGGAAAACCCCTCTAGCACTTTTCTTTTATTTACAGCTCATTGCTTTGGAGACCGACCACTGCTGCTAGACAGCTGAACATGTGCAGTGCTTACAAGCTCTTTCCTGCTGAGCTTGTAAGTACTGTTTTGAAGCCATCCAGAATCACTGGAGCACCCTATAAATTCCTAATCTTGGCCAGATTTAGCACGGTGCTTACAAAGTTGTTGGTCTCTTAGGCAACAAGCTGAAAACAAAGGAAAACAATAATGTTAATATCTTAAGAACGGCTGCAAATTTTAACAAGCAGTAAATTGAAAGAGTGCCTGCATTTATAATCAGCCTCTGACCTCATCCATCTATGAAGATTGGAATAACCCTTTAATTCATTTAATAGCATAGCCAGCAATAAATAGCAGAGAAACAAAAAAACCATGAAAAAGCCAAATGGTGCAATGTTTTTTATGAAACATTTTTATGAAAACATTTTTATGTTTTTTACACTTAGAGGTATCCATATCCTTTAAAAGAGATACAAATGCCACAGAATATTAGGAAATCACTTCTAAAGCAAAGATTCTATAGATCAAAATGAGTTCTTTAATGAAAAATCAACTCTGTCTAAATTTGCAAAAATGAAACTGATTTAGTAGCACAAAAGTCAAATATCATAAACATCTAAAATTGTACCGGCCACTGCTGTCCATAAATGAAGATCTGGCTGCGAGCGATATCCACTCTGTTCCAGGCTAATGCGAGGCTCAGCTGGTCCGGAGCAGAGGCATTGGCACCTGATTATCAGTAAGAACATAGCAAGTCAGAGAGTACGGAAAGAATACCATGATGTACTCAGCATCTACACCGTGTCGTCACTGTCTAGCATGTGTAGAGAAATATTCCCACTTAGCTATGCAAATAATAATTCATTAATCACCTTATTAATATTAATACTAAACAATAAAAATTGTTCAAAGCTTGAAGGGGTTGTCTGGGCTCAGAAGAAAAGTCTGCGCTCACTGTGCGCGGTGCGCATGCTGACACGACTATGATTGGTGACCGTAAGTATGCAAATTTCAGACATGTGGTCATATGACCGGCCAGTCCCACGAGGAATATCGGGGAATCGTGGCAGAGTGCGCCCCGCACATTGTCCCATATACTGAATGCAGACTTTTGTTATGGGCCAATACAACTCAGGCATCATTCTTTTCCTGCATTTATAGCCATGAGCTGTCAGACTGGCCTCAAGGCTCTTATTTAGTGATCCTGATGTGAATACAATAAGTAATAGCATTCATCAAAATACATAACAGAAGGTCTACCAATTGGCACAAATTTTTATTAAAAGAATTGGTTTGTACCAATTTATTTTTTAATGAGTAATCTTTTAATACTAAGACTTATGCACACAGCTAAATCACAGGCCTGTACAACTGCATATGGAGTGCTTTATTAACCAATACTCGTAATTTACGTAGCTTGGAATTAGATGACATATGTTACATTTTTTCAATCTTTAAATCATAGTATTTTAGTGGCATATGGAGGTGGCATATGCTTCCTTTGATTTCTATGGCCACCAGATGACAGATCAGTATAACACAGATCCGTAATATGTTCATGTACATAAAGCCTTGTACACCTTTACAAAGAATTTTATTTTTTATTTTCTTCCTAAATGAAAAGCTACTGAACCTTCTCAATATTCTTTTTTTATTTTCTTGCTGTCGATTGTGTCATTTATCCAGCTGAGTGCTAACTGGCTGCAAAGCCATCAGAGCGTCTGCTCGGTTCTGACGGCTGTCTCTTTTTTAGTCAGTGTTTTATAGCGGATATTTCAGTTGAGGAAAATAAAACAGGCTATAGAAAAGAAAAATACATAAAGGAGAAATAAGTGCAGGATAGAAGCTGTGCTGATATATGAGTTAAAGATGATAGTAGCTCCTTGGCTACACAAAGACATCACATCCAGCCTATATTACCGGGAGAGATAATCCTACAAGAGAAAAGTCTGTAATGGATCTCTATATCAAGGGTTTGAAAATGAATAAATATAAAAACATTGCAGACTGTAATTTAGTGTAATTTTGTTATCTAAGGGTAACTACTAACATATTTAAAAATGTTTTCCTATGTCAAAGGTGTCCATATTTTTCAAACTATTTCTGGTCAAAATGTCATGATCTGCTGTGTTTGTGTGATCAGGTAGTTCAGAGGTTAATCTGGACAGCCTCACTCAGACTCTGGGAGGCTTTTTATAGCCTCATTGTGGGCTCACTCCTTGTCACTTATACTCAGACCAGTAGCGTAGCTACCGGGGGGGCAGAGGGGGCGGTGGCCCAGGGCCCCGTGCTCTGATGGGGCCCACCCGAGCTATGCTATGTAACTATATCGGCGTGCAGATCGCGCCGATACAATTACATGCTGCAGCAGGGAGTGAGTCATGTGACCGCTCTTCTGCAGAGGAGAGGGGGAGGGGAGGTCACTCACCCAATCTTGGCTGAGCGCGCTCTCCTTGAAAGCTCCCTGCTGCAGAGAAGACATCAGCTCCAGCAGCAGCCTGGACGAAGGGGGCTCTGCCTCTGCCTGTGAGCTAAGTTCACTGTCTGCTCTGCACTTGATTGCTTCTGACTGAGAGGAGCCTGAAAGCTGAGGAGCGTGCTGCTCCAGGACCAGCGGACACTGCACACAGCATGGGAATTGATGAGTATCTATGTTAATTACTATTTTAAGTGTCTAATCTGTTGCTTTGGATATATACATACAACTTACTGCTATTTGGGTGTAATATTCACTACATGATGCTCTCCTTACGTGTTACATAGTTTTCAGGCACTTTGCAGCGGTCACTGATGCACTATATGGCGATGCTTTGTCTTGGCCTGGGAATTTACTGCACTTTGGGAATGAGAGAAAATCAGGAAAAGTGCAAACTAGAGATCGCACTGCTGGCTGCAGTCATTGAGCTGTGCAGAGAAAGCAGCGCATCCTCCCTGGCAGGCAGAGGGAGGGTTAAACCAGTGTATCGATCACCTTATCTCGCTGTTTGTGCCGGCGTGTAATTATTAACCTACCCGTTACCAGGCTGACAGCGAGTCCTAGAGGATTAGGGTATGTGCACACATTGTGGATTACTCTGCGGATTTTTCCGCGCGGATTTGGCCAAATCCACAGGTAAATCCGCAGGTTAAATGACCTGCGTTTTACCTGCGGATTTTCTGCAGTTTTTGTGCAGATTTCCCCTGCGTTTTTACACCTGCGGATTCCTATAATGGAGCAGGTGTCAAAACGCTGTGTATTCCGCACAAAGAATTGACATACTGCAGATTTAAATCTACAGAAAATCCACAGCATGTGCACTGTGTTTTTCATTTCTCATAGACTGTACTGTACAAAGCAGCAGAAACTGCTGGGGATCCGCAGGACCAAATCCACTGCGGATCCGCAGCAGAATCCGCAAAGTGTGCACACACCCTAACTAGTGTTTGCTGCTCCCAGAGTGCTCCTACTGGGAAGTTAAGTCTGGCACTTGTAGTGCCACAGCAGCAGTTAGTCCTTGATGACAAATAGCTGTGGAATAGTGTTTTTCTATACAGCAATTGTTAGTGGCATGGACACGTTACTAGTTTGATATAATATATTAGTATCAGTAATGCAGGTGACTTATTGTTGGAGTGAATCCTACAATGTGGTGAGCTACAGGGGGGAGGGAGGTCACCCCGGGACCAGCGCTTTGAGGGAACCCACCCACAGCACGTGATAGTGTTACATTCTGCGGCAGATCAGGCAGAATCGATCTCTCTGCTCTGCCACCTGGCCTCTATGGGGCTGTGAGGTAGCGCTGTCATTCAAGGTTGGGGGACACTCGCTTGGCAGCCACACAATCAGATCCAGCTCGGGTTTTCATAAGCCATAACAGTCCGTGAGGTTTATTCACCATCATAAACCACAGCAGCTATATACAACAGCGCAGCGTCCATTATATAGCTTCACATGACAGCATAGCGTCCATTATACAGGCTATTTAGCCCCAGGGTTATCTCACCCACGTCAGGGTTCCCATATGGCTGTTTCTCCAGGCTGCTGACATCCACTCACTCCTCAGGGACGCTCAGACACTGGCCGCCATTACCCACACAGCCGCTCCTCAGGCTGTTAGTGAGGAGATCCTTCTCCTCACGGGACCTTCCAACCTGGACCAACCTGGTCCCAGTATTCACCCCTTGTGACCTATCCTGGCTACGTTATATGGTCCGTAGCCACGCCCACTGGGTCACATGGCTATGACCTCATCACAGGTCCTTCACTTACTCACATAGCCTTTTACTATAGGTGTTATCAGACACACCCCTGGGTGGGTTTGTGGGCAGCTAGAACCCGCCCATCTCTCCAGCTGCCTGAAGGCTTCTCCCTAACACATAGGCACAAAAGATCAGCTCTGCTGATAAGCACATAACCAAGCCTTCATCTCAAAGCCACCCACTTTGAGACACACCACGGCCACTCCGTATTCTGCCACTCATCCTCTCTCTTGGGACATCCACACAGTGCCCCCTAGTGGACACAGTGGTCATTACACCACATACCCCGCCCCTCTGTTCAAACTTGTGGGGTTGAACACACAATCTTACACCAGGATCTCGAGACCGGGCACACATTACACCTTGCCCCACAGGTCGAGAGAACCATCTCCATCTGTCATACGGCCTCATCTCTGCATTAGGCCTCCCCCGCCCCAAGCGGTCAGAATATCGGTCATTGTCTTTGACCCTCCATTTGCAATCTGTCTGCGTCATCAGACACTGTTTAGTCACCACCCTCCTAGAGTGCGCTTCGTCACCTGACCGTTCTCCCACTGACCGGCTCTCCCGGTTGGTACAGTCATCAGTCTTAATCGGTCCTACTGTCTGGCCTGAGTCTGACTCATTCAGCATCTCACAGGAACTACGGTCTCTCACCGTCATCCTGCCAGTCGAACTACCACTTGCTGACATTCTTCGGCCATCTGCCCTGTCATTTCTTGGCGGAACTCTTTGGGTCCTTACATCTTGTTGAGTTGCAGGTGGCAGGCCACCTGGTATTCCGTACTTCTTTATTAATTCGCCGGCGGTCCTGCCTCAACTGCTCAATCTCTTGCAGGTATCCCACTCGATACTCTACGAGCATCCGAAAGTCTCTCATGCTCTCCATGGAGCCAACCACCATGATGGGAATCCTACCCACTTCACTGGATATCTGGTCTTCATCATCATGAGGGATCCTCACTCTCACCACCCCGGAGATATTCACAAGGTCTTGCATTACCTTCCCGGATCTTCCAATGATTCTCCCAATCAGAGCTTTGGGTACCGGAACCACATCTTTCCGCAAACCCCTCCGATCCATAGCCTCCCTGGCTAACTCTAGGCGTCGAGCAGCTTTCACATTACTCTGCCTGACCAATTGTTTGACATGGAGACACTGCAAATGCATCTCTTTCAGGACAGCTACCCGGTTTGATGTATCTTCTCTGGCTGATACTATCACCAACTGCCCAGTCTCAGGTGCCCAGTGCACCTTACAGGCTTTGACCGCCTCTTTGAAAGCCTCATGCACACCTTCCTCAGCACAGGCTTCTTGCATGTCCTCTGGTACATCAATCACAGACTGGAAGGTCATGGTCTTGCTCTCTTCCTGGACCGAAGGATCTGGCTTTACCACGAACACTTCCCTCACTACAGTTGCCCCGACCGGGTGACTGTCTTCTTTAGTTCTTAACTCACCAACTTCACACGATGGGATCACTTCATGACCCTTTGCCACGATGGCTACTGGCAGTTCTGTCTTATTATCACTCGCGTTCACCTGCGGTAAGTCTTCGTCCAATTTCTCCCGCAGAAGATTGTTAACTACTCCTCTGAGTTCCTCCATCTCTTCCTTGAGGTTCTTGTTCACACTTTGCCAGGTGGACAGGTGACCTCTGAGCTCCAAGATCTCTTCCTTGAGCTCCTCGACCCTGTGCTCGGCCATTTGTCTCAGGATTCTTTCTCGTTTAACATGTTCATCCACCTCTTCTCTGAGGGCCTTATTCAGTCCTTGCCACATTATCCTGTGACCTTTGAGCTCAGAGACTTCTTTCTCTAGCTCCTCTAGTCTGTGCTCCCTGTCTCTCTCAGAGCCACAGTCATCCCCAGAGTCTGAGTCACCCTGACCTGCCGAGTACTCCTTCCAGCTACCCATTAACCGTGCGACTACTTCAGCCGTCTTATCCACCATGTCAGCATCAGTTTTGTCATGAGATATCTGGTCCGTCCGTTGGGCTGACATACCCCTTTTCCTGGTCACTTCCACCTCTGACCTTTCCACGTCAGGAGCCGTCACCGTCTTCATATTGGTTAGCCCAACAGTAGGAACGTCTCCACCCTCCTGGCCTATATCATCAAACCTGACAAAGTCCCGGCCCCACTCCAAGGCATACACTAAGTCTGATGGTATACTGCCCCCTTGGCCCTCACTGCCTCCAAGCCCCTCAAACACCTCTCTGTCTAGCACATAGTTCACCGTGACCCCATGTTTACAACGAACCTGAGACATTTTCTCAGTCAGACAGAAAGTGAGAGGAGTTCCTACCAGAGTCACCTGACTCTTGGAGTCCAACCGTCCCGAGATTCCTTCCTGGTGCAGCATCACAGTACACACTTGCGGCCAGTCATCACTCGGAAAGAATATCCCACATTCTGGAAATGACATACATGAACACTGCGGTTTCCCAGACATACCCACTGAGCCAACCAGTGCTGCCATTTCTTCACACTCGGCCCCTTTCTGGACCACCACCCCAATTTGGGTCACCTCCTCCTTCTGAGACTCCACCTCTTTTTGGGTTACCACCCCATTTTGGTACTCCACTTCTTTTTTGGTTACCACCCCAATTTGGGACTCCACCCCCTTTTGGGCTACCACCCCGATTTGGATCACCGCCCCCTTTTGGGACTCCACCCCCTTTTGGGATCTCCCCATGTCTGTTGTACCGGTCTTCTCAGACCACAGTTCACACCACACAGTTTATGTCTCTTACGATACCAGACAAGTCCTTGCTGGCACCAGCACAGCT
Organism: Dendrobates tinctorius; assembly: GCF_039654945.1. Lineage (NCBI taxonomy): Eukaryota > Metazoa > Chordata > Amphibia > Anura > Dendrobatidae > Dendrobates > Dendrobates tinctorius. The sequence continues at coordinate 11,678,128 of NW_027361802.1, forward strand.
CCTGCTGTCACCGATCACCCGCACCACCGGCTGCTGTTCACACACACAGCGGCTGGAGTCACTGCAGCTCCTGCTGCGCCGTCTTCGTGGACCCACCGATCCACCGGAAGCCGCTTGTCACCTTCGTGGCCCCACTGAGCCACATCAAGCCGCTTGTCACCTTCTTGACTCCCACTGAGTCACCGCAGGCTGAGTCGAGAAAAAAGAAGAAAAAAGAAGAAAGACACACCACAAAAAACTCATGTGTCCTGACTGTGTGCTATTCAGGACGCTCCTGTCTCCACCTGAGACCGTCCAACACACAGGGCGCACCGGGTGCGATTCAGGGAGCGACCCTCCTCCCAGGGTCTCCCCACACACCGGCCTCACCAGGTCCAGGGGCTCGGCGGGTGCTCTTCAGGACATCTGTCTCCACCTGAGACTGCCTAACACTCGTGCCTCACCAGGTCCAAGGTCACACCACGTGCTCCTGGGATCCGACTCTGCTCCCAGGGCTGACCCTCCAGGACCTTTCCTCATTGAACCCTCCAGGTACACTGTCTTCCTCACTGACCCTGGTCAGAACCACACAAACAGCTGTCCGATACCTGTGTCGGCCACACGGGTCACCGTTTTACTCATTGACCCAGGTCAGTACCACATGAACACCAGTCCGTTTCTCCTGTGTTGCCCACACAGGTCCTCGGGTACCTCTTCTCCGCAGAGGCACACTAGCAATTATCAGTCTCTTTCTCCTGGGGAAGCAGCTGCACTGAGCTCACCGATCCGGACAGTGCCTTACTCACTAGGCCGCCCCACGGTTTCCAAAACCACAGCCGGACAGTGGCTTCCCCACTTGCAGGCCGTCACAGGCTTTGCTCACACGTGGTCAGTCAGCAGCACATCACACGGCTTCCATAACCGTCAGCCCTCCTGGCTCAGCGTTGCTCTTTGCCACCGAATTTTGCCGTCCTTATCCGTTGCTCCCAGCAACAAGGCTACACCATTGCCCGCATTCTCCACCAATTGTGAGGTAGCGCTGTCATTCAAGGTTGGGGGACACTCGCTTGGCAGCCACACAATCAGATCCAGCTCGGGTTTTCATAAGCCATAACAGTCCGTGAGGTTTATTCACCATCATAAACCACAGCAGCAATATACAACAGCGCAGCGTCCATTATATAGCTTCACATGACAGCATAGCGTCCATTATACAGGCTATTTAGCCCCAGGGTTATCTCACCCACGTCAGGGTTCCCATATGGCTGTTTCTCCAGGCTGCTGACATCCACTCACTCCTTAGGGACGCTCAGACACTGGCCGCCATTACCCACACAGCCGCTCCTCAGGCTGTTAGTGAGGAGATCCTTCTCCTCACGGGACCTTCCAACCTGGACCAACCTGGTCCCAGCATTCACCCCTTGTGACCTATCCTGGCTACGTTATATGGTTCGTAGCCACGCCCACTGGTCACATGGCTATGACCTCATCACAGGTCCTTCACCTACTCACATAGCCTTTTACTATAGGTGTTATCAGACACACCCCTGGGTGGGTTTGTGGGCAGCTAGAACCCGCCCATCTCTCCAGCTGCCTGAAGGCTTCTCCCTAACACATAGGCACAAAAGATCAGCTCTGCTGATAAGCACATAACCAAGCCTTCATCTCAAAGCCACCCACTTTGAGACACACCACGGCCACTCCGTATTCTGGCACTCATCCTCTCTCTTGGGACATCCACACAGCGCCCCCTAGTGGACACAGTGGTCATTACACCACAGGGCCCATGAGCAGGCGCAGGAGCCCTGCGCCAGCAGTGGGTCCTCACCTGCCATTGCAAAATCAACTGTGTTGGCTGGATGCCATTTCAGCTGACTACATTGATGAGAGAAGGAGCATTACGCTCCCTCTCCCATCACCCCCCTCTCATCAGCTTCTGATGTCACTAACGCCAACACTGACAGAGGGTCGCAATGACATCACAACTCGGAGCCTACAGTTCGGAGATGTGCGGGAGCTCGCAGCAGTGAAGAAACCAGGAGGAAAGGTGAGTTTTGGATTTATTTTTTATGAGGCTGCCTATGGGGTGCATTATATAAAGGGCTGCATTATTCTATAGGGTCTGCCTATAGGGAGTGCATTATACTATATTGAGGACTATAGTGAACTTGTCTGGCACATTATACTATATGGAGGCTATCTAGCGGGCCATCATACAGTGTGGAGATTACAGTGTTGGAGCTATCAAACAATTTGGGGAATAAGCGGTCAGTATCTATACAGTGAGGGGGATTAGACTGTGTATAAGAGAGCATCATACTGTGTACAGGGAAGCATCATACAGTGTATAGGGGAGCTGTACGGGGGGGAGACTATATGACATTATTAAATATAAAGTGGGCACTTATTGTTATAGGGAACTCAGGTAACTGTGACTGTCAAAGGGTAACAAATGGCGCTATTACTTTCTAGGGGACAAAATATGGGCACTGTTTTCGAGAGTTGCTTTAGAATTTAGAGGGCACAGAGAACCACACAGTAGGTACAGTTAAAGGGACACATACAGCAGCAGTGGCTCAGCATTGGGGTATCAGCAGGGTAAGGAGTTTGTGCAGGTAGGGAGTAGTCCCATTGGTGACAGTGCTGAAAATATGAGACATGAAATGAATCTTTGTTGTAATCTCTGCAGACGAGTCCTGGCTGGAAGAAGTTGTCATGTTGGTCTGGGCCAGATGGAAAAGTGAATGATTCCATTAGAAAGAACGTCAGCTGTAAGTTACCATCTGTAAGGCTACTTTCACACATCAGGTTTTCGGCGTCAGGCGCGATCCGGCGTCGTGCCGGAACGCCGGATCCGGCAAATGTTTCGTAAAACCGTATGTGACGGATCCGGTTTTCTGACGGATCCGTCTTTTTCTTGACAGACAAAGCCGGATCCGTCTCATCCGGTTCATCCGTTTTTCTATCCGTTTTTCGACGGATTACGCCGGATCCGGTTTTTAAAATTGACCCTTGTGGCCTTCCGAACGGGATTGGCTACTGGAAAACTATATATAGCATGTTCCTACAGCCCTTCTTTGACAGGTTGTAGAGGAGAAAGTGCAGGTTGGAGAGAAGAGCAAGTTACTGGCGAAGATGGATGTTGTCATTGGAAATATTTTGAAGAATTTGGCGGATTTTATAGCGGAGGCGAATCGTTTGAGGGTGATTGTTCTGGAGAAGGAGAGAGCGAGACAGCAGCGCATCAGGCATCGTAGACGACGTTTGTGGATCCACCCCATCACAGCCAAGAGAATGACGCGTGGGGTCTATTCTACACTCTGCATGGACCTTCGACGAAACCCGGATAAATTTTTTGGATATGTTAGGATGAAAATGGAGAATTTTGATTACTTGGTGGAGCGCATTGCACACCTCATAAGAAAAGCGGACACCTATTGCCGCTTCTCTGTTTCACCCGCAGAGCGTCTGATGGTGACTTTAAGGTAAGCCACATTTATTGGATATGCTCGCATCAGAGCACACTTTCACTGCAATCTTGTTGGTGGTAGTTTGTATCTCCAAGTGTTATAGGTCAGTTTTGGTATGTAATGCTGTGATTTAAAACTAATTTATTGTTTTTTAATTCCCCACAGATTTCTTGCAACTGGAGAATCCCTTTCGTCACTGCATTTCCAGTACAGACTCGGGATTTCCACCATATCTGGAATTGTGAAGTACACATGCCGTGCACTGTGGGACTCCTTAGCTGAAGAGTTTTTACCAGAGCCCACAACAGAGAGGTGGATTGAAATTGCTGACAAGTTTCAACAGATATGTCAGTTTCCAAACTGCTTGGGCGCTGTGGACGGGAAACATATCCGCATTGTAAAGCCAGCTGGATGGGGATCGGAATATTTCAATTACAAGAAATATTTTTCAATTGTCCTCATGGCCATCGCTGACGCGGAATACAAATTTATTGCGGTTGATATTGGGGCCTATGGCCGCTCCAATGACTCTCAAGTTTTCAAACTGTCTGCCATGGGGCGTAAACTGTATGGAAACACCTTCCAGTTCCCACCACCTAGACCGCTGCCGCAAACATCTGGTCCACCTATGCCATTTGTCTGTGTAGGGGATGAAGCCTTCCAGCTGTCAGAACACCTTTTGAAACCGTACTCTAGCAGAGGATTGACAAGACCAAAACGCATTTTTAATTACCGCCTCACAAGAGCAAGAAGAATGGTTGAATGTACCTTTGGTATTCTGACAGCCAAATGGCGGGTCCTATTGACTGCGATCAACCTCAAGACAGAAACTGTGGACGAGGTGATCAAAGCGTGCGTGGTACTCCACAATTTTGTTATCTGCAAGGAACCCATTTCCATTGAGGACACCTCTGAAGAAACCACCTTGCAAGATTACCATGACATTACCACTAGAAGTTCTGTGACGGTTTCAGTAATGAGGGACAATTTTGCAATATACTTTATGTCACCTCAAGGCAGAGTACACTGGCAGGATGACAGAGTGTGAAAGATTTGTGCCCTAACCAAACTTGTGTACCTTCTGGACCAACAGTATATACCTTTGCCAACCAAAGTTGGCTATCTTGTCATGGTCTTACTATTTTTAGCTTTAGGCCACAGGTGTGTACCTGGTTGTGTTTTATGCAAAGTATTTCACCTTTTAACAAAAGTTGTGTACATTGTTAGGAAATCACCAACAATAAACACAACTTTTTAGGTGAAATATTTTGCTTCAAACACAACCAGGAACACAACTGTGGCAAAAAGCTAAAATTTACCCACAGTTATATACCTAGTTTTGAATACCATTTCACCTTTTAAATACCCTGTATTTAACCTTTTTCGCCGCAGAAAGAAATGACAGACAACCAGTGTAAAATAATTTAACTTTTATTGAAAAATGTTTTTTTTAGTAAACTTTTTTAAAATTTTAATAAACTTGTTTAATAAAGCTTTGAAACCATAAAACTGGTCATTTTATTTAAATACACACATTATAAATCTGTGTAGTGTGTGGTGGAAATACTGCTGGAGGGGCTGCGGGACACTTCGACACTGGGAGTGTGGAGAGAGGACTGGGATCGTGGTGGGGAAGGAACAGTTAGAGGTGAAGGTGTGGAAAAAACTACAGAATGGGTGGACATGTGGGAAGCAGAAGAGGTGGTGGGTGGTGGAGTGGAGGGTTGGGCAGGGACTGTAGGAGCAGATGATGTTGATGGCAAGTTGTATGGGGAAGGAGTTTGGTACGGGGCAGGTTGCTGGAAGTGGGGAGATGTCTGGTACGGGGCAGGTTGCTGGAAGTGGGGAGATGTCTGGTACGGGGCAGGTTGCTGGAAGTGGGGAGATGTCTGGTACGGGGCAGGTTGCTGGAAGTGGGGAGATGTCTGGTACTGGGGAGGTTGCTGGTACTGGGGAGTTTGCAGGTACTGGGGAGGTTGCTGGTACTGGGGAGGTTGCTGGTACTGGGGAGGTTGCTGGTACTGGGGAGGTTGCTGGTGCTGGGGAGGTTGCTGGTGCTGGGGAGGTTGCTGGTGCTGGGGAGGTTGCTGGTGCTGGGGAGGTGGATGGTGCTGGGGAGGTGGATGGTATGTAATAGGAGGGGGAGGATGGAAAGTGGCTGGAGGGGGTGTAGATGTAATAGGAGGGGGAGGATGGAAAGTGGCTGGAGGGGGTGTAGATGTAATAGGAGGGGGAGGATGGAAAGTGGCTGGAGGGGGTGCAGGTGGAGGAACTACTGTGGTGGGAGGAGGAGGTTGGGAGGTAACTTGCTGGAGAGCAGCGTGGCATGAATGCATTACATGCATCTGCTGGGCAGGAGAGAGCGTTTCCATGCGCTCCACAACAGACCTGAAAAAGGTGTGGTTTGGCGAAGATCTTGCTTCTGAATGCATGGTTTGCAGAAGTGTCTTCACCTCCAGAATGCTGGAGTTGATCTGCTGATAGCCTGCGGAGATTTGCTCTGACAAGACTTTTAGACAGTTCTGGAAAGATGCATTCAGATGCAAGAACTCTGGCGCATAAGTCTTTTCCTGACCCCTCTGCCGCTGCCGCCCAGTACCCGCAGGTGTACTAGAGGTGGCAGGGGCAGAAGGGTGGGGTAAAGGGAAAGCGATCTCCTCACCAGCAGCTTCATGTAATGTAGGCGGCCACGATGCTCCTGTGCTGGTGGATGGGACAGATGGGTCGAATGTGTGGGAAGGCTGGGAAGGTGCAGATGTACCGGGGCGGTTGAAGTGTCCCTCGGTGCCGGTCTCCTCAGGGATCGCCTCAGAAGGGTCCAATCGTGCAGGCTCCCGAGTGCTGCTCACCGTGCTGTGGAATAAAGAGAAAAAAAAACAATTAAAATACTGACATGGTATGGCCCTGGCTGAAAAAAAAAATTTACATCTAACATTTTTTTTCACATGTGGTGTGTAATATTTACCTTCTAGTGACCATTGTTTCCCGGAGGAACGACAGGGCTTCTGCGTACTTGTACTTGCTCCTGCGTCCTCCAGATCCACTCGGGGCCCGCATCTCTTTATTGAACTCCTTCTTGAAACGATCCCTCACAGACCGCCACCGATTCACAATTCTGTTCCCTGAAACGAGAAAGGACAAAGTGGTTAGTATACAACATCAGTGTTTCCCAAACTCCAGTCCTCATGGTCCCCAGGGGTCATGTTTTCAGGATTTCCATAGTAAATAGAAATCCTGAACACATGATCCGTGGGGACCACGAGGACTGGAGTTCGGGAAACACTGGTTTACATCAAGCAACCGGTACTGTATATACTTACGCTCTTTAATCTGGGCCCGAACATCGAGGTCCTCCCAGCGGCCCACAAGGAGCGAACAGATTTCCTCCCAGAGTCGTCGGGTAACGATAAGGTCAGCGTGGCGGCGGTCAGCCATATTCCAGAGCGGCTCCCTTTCTCTGATGAGATCGATGAGGTGGTCCACATCGAGTCCTCCATCCTCACCGTCAGAGTCGGGAGCACGCTGTGAAGGCTGTTAAAGAAAAAGACAAAAATAACATAATTAGCCTCCACAAAAGAAATGAAATAAAAAGTGCAAAAAAACAAAGCAAAAATATTTATACTTACACGCTGGTGACTGCCGCGTTGCTGTCGCCGACGACCCTGGGAGGCACTGCGAGGACCTCTTGGCCGAGCACCAGATTGGGAAGACTAGAGAAGAAAACAAAAATTGTTATGTCTTTGGATGTAGGCATTTGTTTGCTGTGTGTGGTCTGCAGAACATTGTTTTCTATGTGTTGTGTGTAGTGTGATGTTGTGTTTCTGCGTTTGATGCAAAAAACTTACCAATTGTGAGCCCACTCCAAGCGTCTGTCCACCCCTTCCTTCTTCTTCTGGGAGCTCCTCTTCATCTTGTGAATCCTGTTTTGAAATAAAAGTCAATGAATAGACATATATTACAGAGATGATGGATTTTGGAAATAAAAACTTACCGTCAAACGCTGACGATGCGAGGGAGGGCTCCCAGAAGATGATGTGCTGTCTTCCTGGTGGCCACACTCCATGCCTGTGGGTGGTGTTCCACTTGCTGCCATTGCTGCTGCTGCTGCATCTATTGGGCGTCTGTTGAATAAAGAGAAACAAAGGGCCAATGAATATCTTGATATTCAATAGCCCTAGTTTGGAGGAATGGGGGATTTGATAATTACCGTCTCTCATCTGCTGCTGGCCTCCCCTCCTCAGCATGTTCCATTTGCTGCTCCATTTGGGGTGGTGGTGGTGCTGATGGTGCTGCAGTGGTCTCCTGCCTTCTCCTGCTGCGCTTGGTTGCTTTCTTGGGTGGCATGTTGGGTGTGGCTGTGGGTCCCACTGTCTTGCTTTTATATATGTCTTGTGGGCAGAGCTACTGAGCATGCTCAGAGCAAAAAAAACGAATCCGGCCATCGGATCCGGTTTTCGCCGGATCCGGCGCATTGCGGCGCTCATAGGCTTTCATTGTGTGAAAAAGCCGGACGCGCCGGATCCGGCGTGTCCGGCTTTTACGCCGGAGACAAAAAACGTTACAGTAGCCGTTTTTTCCAGACGCCGGATCGCGACACATTGCCGGATCCGGCGAAAACCGGATGAAACGCATGGCCATCCGGCGCGATCTGGCGCAAATGCAAGTCAATGGGGGGGGAAACCGGATCCGGCATTGCATTTCGCCGGATCCGGTTTCTGTCAAAAGCGCCGGATCGCGCCTGACGGCGAAAACCTGATGTGTGAAAGAGGCCTTACTGTGCTGTGATCTCTTATATGGTATGTTGTGTAGGACAGGTATCTACCACTCACTATATGGCGGTAATATCAATATTGGTCTTTATTTAGAAATTATATTCAGCAACAGCGCGGTCCTCTGCTGAGGTTCTCCTCCACTATTATTGTGCGTCACCGAGTTGTAATCAAGGTTACCTGGTTGGGGGCCCACTCAGAAGTTTCGCCCCCCCTGAACCAAAACCCTAGCTACGCCTCTGACTCAGACCCTTGGCCGAGTGAGTGACCCTGGTGTGCTTTGTGACTGTGATACTTTATGCTTGCTTGGTTTTGATCCCATTCTGTCCCTGTTACGAGTTCTGCCTGTTCCTTTTGTACTGCTCTGCTATTCTCATGTATGACTCTTTTGCCTTGGACCTGACTAATCTCTGACTGCCTCCCTTGTACTGCGTTGCTATCTCTGTGTATGATTCTTTGCTTACGTTTTGACTATTCTCTGCTTGTCCCCCCGGTACCGCGCCGCCCTCTCTGACCCCCGTTTGTCTGATCTGAGTTTCCCTAGCCTTTACTCCAGGATTCCTGTTATAGAGCCCTATAGCCCTCTCCTGCAGCAAGACGCTAAGCCACACCCCCTATGGTGACATGATCGTAGGTCCTGGTACTGCTTAACTACTTTCAGTGTCGCAGGTCCTGGTGTCAGAATTTTCACTGCAGTATCGGACCCTGGGTCCCCTAGTAGTCTGGGTGAGTTATCCTGTTCAGCCGCAGCAGTCTGCCGGCGCTGACAGGATCTTGATACAAAAGCCATGTGCCTTCTCTTTGCACTGATGGTAGTGCTGTCAAAATTTGAATGATATTTGGTGTATAAACTAAATTGTCTTTAGACTTGAGTCTTTAGATAATGAAGGACATGTAGATGATGAAGGACATTTAACCCCATAAAAACCACCTAACGTTTTAGTTTTTCTGCTTTCAATATTTGCCTTCCCTTATTCCTAGAGCCATAACTTTTTTTTTAACTTTGGTTGACATAGCTGACATGCGGATTTTTTTTATGTAGGATGAGTTGTAGTTTTGAATGACAACATTCATTTTACCATATAATGTACTGAAAAATGGTAGAAAAAAAATCCATGTGCAATGAAATTGCAAAAAAATTCAATTCTGCCATTAGTTTTTGGATTTCGTTTTTATGGCGTTGTTTGGTAAAACTGGCCTGTCCGCATGATTCTCCAGGTCAGTACAATAGCAACGATACCAAAGTTGTCCAGTTTTATTGTCTTTTTAACCCTTTCAACCCGAAGCCTGTTTTCACCTTCATGACAAGGCCAATTCTGACCACTGTCACTTTATGAGGTCATAACTCTGGAACGCTTCAATGGATCCCACCGATTCTGAGAATGTTTTCTAGTGACATATTTTACTTCATGTTAGTGGTAAAATTTCTTTGATATGACTTGCGTTTCTTTGTGAAAAAATCAGAAATTTGGCAAAAATTTAGAAAATTTAGCAATTTTCAAACTTTTAATTTTTATGCCCTTAAATCAGAGAGATACTGTATGTCTCACACAAAATACTTTATAAGTAACATTTCCCACATGTCTACTTTACATCAGCACAATTTCTGAAACATACTTTTTTTTGTTAGGAAGTTATAAGGGTTAAAAGTTGACCAGCAATTTCTCATGTTTGCAAAAAAATTTGCAAAACCTTTTTTTAGGGAGCACCTCACATTTGAACTGACTTTTTGGGGCCTATATGACAGAAAATACCCAAAAGTGACACCATTCTAAAAACTGCACCCCTCAAGGTACTCAAAACCACATTCAAGAAGTTTATTAACCCTTCAGGTAATTCACATGAAGTTTTGGAACGTGGAAGGAAAAAATAAACATTTACTTTTCTTTCACAAAAATTTTCCTTTAGACCTAATTTTAAATGGACCATACAATTGTTATGCAATTTCTCCTGAGCATGCAGATACCCGATATATGGGGAAAACCACTGTTTGTGCACATGGCAGGGTTCAGAAGGGAAAGGGCACCATTTCACTTTTTGATTGTAAAATTTGCTGGCATAATTAGCGGACACCTTGATATGTTTGGAGAGCCCTTGATGTTACTAAACAGTGGAAATCCACCACATGTGACACCATTTTGGAAACTATATCCCTTAGATAACTTATCTAGATGTGTATTGAGCACTTTGAACCCACAGGTGCTTCACATAGGTTTATAACGTAAAGCCATGAAAATAAAAAAATTACATTTTTCCCAGATAAATTTTTTTTAGCTACAAATTTTGCATTTTCATAAGGGTAACAGGAGAAATTGCTGCATAGAATTTGTTGTTCAATTTCTTCTGAGTGTGCAGATACCTAATATGTGGAGGAAAACAACTGTTTGATAGCACGTCAGGGCTTGGAAGGGAAGGAGTGTCATTTGGCTTTTTGAATGCAAGTGACACCATTTTTTAAACTAAACCCATTTAAGAACTTATCTGTTAGGCGTCACGTTCCTGCATCTGCTCTGCAGGAATCCAGAGCCTCACATTCTGCCGTCTCCTGCTGTCTATCTCCCGCAGAGGAGATTGCTTTGCAGCAGATCGCTCCAGAGACTAAGTCCCTCTGTTCTCCTACTGGGCATGCTCACGAGACGATCTCCCATTTGAGATCGGGAGTCATGTGCCCAGGTCCTGCTCCAGATCTCATTGGTCCATCTAGGAGATCTGGAAGCTTCCGGAAGGTCCCGGCTATAAAAAGCGCACATGACCGTTCAGCCATGCGCTAGTATAGTCTCTAGTTGCTACTGTGTGAATGATGATGGATGTATGAAACTGCGAATGACTCATTAAGATCCCCTCCCTCTGATATTCCGAATGTGTACAGGGACTTAGATTAGAGTCAGCGTCAGCGCCTTGCAAGCCTCAACCCACTACAGCATCATCCAGAGTGCTAGCGTCCGACATTGCACCTGCTTCCTTGCTTTGTCAACTAGCGGCAGTGTCCTACGCCGCGCTGCAGTTGCAGCCCTCTTTGGCGTCCGCAGCAGCGACGCCGCACGCATGGTAGGTCTAGACGGACACAGCTCCTCTGCCTTGGGTCCTACCCCTGTGACCAGATACCGTGTGTGCATTTACCTGAGACCTGTGACACTAACAGGCTCAGCCTTTTGTATGTTTATGATACAGTGCCTCTGTGAGTTAACAGAGTCCACTTTGCGCACTTCGGGTGAAGTTGAACCCATGCGCATTATACCGCCATATAGCACGTCTGCCATTACTCAGCAGCATTTATAACACCTTCTGCACGGTGGACCCCGAGCGGCGAATGCACTTTATTATTTATTTATTTAGTGCATTCCACCGTTCCTAACATTATCTAGATGTGTATCAAGCACCTTAAACCCCCAGATGCTTCACAGAAGTATATATTGTTAAGCTGTGAAAATAAAAAATCACATCTTTCCCGCAAAAATCTTTTTTAGCTCAAAATTTGGTATTTTCATGAGGATAATAGGAGAAAATGGACCCCCAAAATTTTTTTGTGCAATTTCTCCTGAGTTCGCTGATACCCCATTTAAGGTCGAAAACAACTTTTGAGGCACAGTGCAAAGCTCAGAAGGGAGGAAATGCCATATTGCAGTACAGGCTTTACTGCACTTGTTTGAGGGTGCCATGTTACATTGGCAGAGCCCCTGACGAGCCAGAACAGCAGGATCCCCCATAAGTGACCATATTTTGCAAACTAAACCTCTCAATCAATTCATCTAGGGGTGAAATGATTATATTGACACCACAGGTGTGTCACATACTTTTATATCATTAGACAATGAACCAAAAATTCTTTACATTTTTACCACCAAGATTGTGTGTTAGCCTCAAGTTTTAAATTTTCATACTGGGAAATGAGTAAAAATTACCCCAAAATTTCTGCTAAATGTAGAACTACCCCATGTGTGGATGTACAGTACTGGTTAGCCACACAGAAAGACTCAGGAGGGACGAAGCACTATTTGCCTCCTGGAGTGCAACTTTTCCTAGAATAGTTTGCATTTCCATATAAAAAGCCCCTAAGTGCTAGAAAAGCAAAATCCCCCCTCAAGTGATGCCATTTTGGAAATTATTACCCTTTGAGAATTTATCTACAGATGTAGTGAAGATTTTGACTCCATGGGTGTTTTCCAGAAACAAGTAGCAGTGGATGTTGCTGAGTGAAAATTTCAAACTGCTGTTCTAATTACCAGTATGCTGAAGTGATCAGTATGTTGTAATGACCAGTACATTATGCCCAGCTCATGATTTTGAAGACACTCACCTGTAAATTAGGTGGGCTCTCATCACTACACACATGCCAAACATGTGGGCACAATATGTGGCTTTGGCGCACTAGGGCTCAGGAGGGAGGGGGACATTTGGATTTGGGAGCTGAGAATTTGCTGAATTTCTTTCGGGGGTGAGGAGCCATTTAGCTTTTCCAGAGCCTTTGTGGTACCAGTAACTTGGAAGCCCCCTATATTTCCATTATCAGATGACAGACCTGAGTGGGGGCTTGCTTTTTTTGTGGATGGAGTTGAAGCTTTTATTGTTAACATTTTATAAAACATTTATGATCACATTTATCCGGCGCTCTACCCTGAGCACTTACATCGGGATTTCCATCTAAATCTCCGAGTGACATGACAGATGAAACCACCGATGGATCCATTCACTATAATGAGGCAGCAGAGTTATTGTGGACTCTGTCTGACCTCTGTTCAGCGCTATCCTTCTTTTCAGAAGTGCACAAAACTGTGGCCAAAGGCACTTTTATGCAATCCTAAAAAGATGGATACTGCCGGATCACAGGTCCTATGGCATTGACAGTGCCTCCATCTACCTCAATATAGGGAAACTTCCGCCGGGGGTTCTGTCTGAATCACGTATTTCAGATATTTACATGGAAATCCCAAAGTAAGCGGTCAGCCTAGAGTGCAGGATAAATGTGCATAAAGCCTTCATGCGATCTTTGGGAGGTTGAATGAAAAAATCAACAGCATGTGAAGAATTGGTTTAATTTATTTTTTACATTGTTCCTCATGCGGTATAAGTGATTAGGTAACTTTGTTCTTCAGCTTGGTGCGATTACAGCGAGACCAGATTCATATCCGTTTTTTTATTTTTGGCTGCTGTCCCACACTAAAAGACGTTTTTTATTGTGAAAACTAGATTTTGCATCACAATATTTAGACAGCTATAATTTTTCCATATTTCGTCCGACAGAGTGTCGGCCAACATGTGAGAGCTTGTTTTTTGCGGGACGAGCTGATGTTTTTATTGGTACCATTTTCGGGCACAGGACATTTTTTGATCGCTTTCTATTCAGATTTTTGGGAGACAGAATGAACAAAAAACAGGAAGCCCTCACACAGATCCTTAGAAAATAAATCAAAAGTTAGGGGTCTCAAGAACACATCAAACTTCTTTTTAGAATAAATTTAAATTTCTTTTTTACCAGTAACCCCTTCTCGACATGCACAGTACATATAATGCTCTGCGGTAGCTGTGTTCCCGCAAACAGCAGTATATGTATGGTGCCGCAGCGATCGGGTGTCAGCTCTGTGTGAGAGCTGACACCCTGCAGCAATGGCCACGATCGATGCTAGCACTAATCGCGGGCATTTAATCCCTCTGATGCCGCTGTCAGTAGTGACAGCGACATAAAGGAGCATTGTGCAGGAAGTGAGCTCCCTGCATGCCTCCATTAAGACAACGCGATTGCTTTGTCCATGGAGACCCCCGGCACCAAGATGGTCGTGGGGTCCTTCTGGGAAGATGGCTTCACAGTGCCTGCACGGAGCAGGACCTGAGATGCCTCCTTCCCTTAAAGGGAAACTGTCACCCATATTTCATGATATCATGTAAAGATATCACCCAATTGCGCATCCCATAAGGATTCTATTAGGGCTTTTGACTCCCCCGACCCCACACCTTTGAGGCATAAGTACCTTTTTTATCTTGTTGGGGATGTATGCAAATCGCCGCGGTCTGGTCCAATGGGCATGCATGTGAAGACTTCTGGGGCATAGACCGCGCTGGAAAATACCGGCGCATGCCAGTAGCGATTATATGCTTCGCCAACAGTTGGGCAAAGCTTACTGCGCAGGCGCCGGTGGCCTTTACAATGCACAAGCGCAGAAACCAGTGTTATCTGTGCTATTCACAGATGAAGATTACATGCAGCAAGCAGAGGAGGGGGGGAGAAGGCGACTAAGCCACGCCCATCGGACCGGACTGTGGCTATTTGCATACATCCCCAACAAGATAAAAAAGGTATTTATGCCTCAAAGGTGCGGGGTCGGGGGAGTGAAAAGCCCTAATAGAATCCTTATGGGGCGCGCAATTGGGTGATATCTTTACATGAAGTCACAAAATATGGGTGACAGATTCCGTTTAAGGGAAGGAGGCATCTCAGGTCCTGCTCTGCACAGGCACTGTGAAGCCATCTTCCCAGAAGGACCCCACGACCATCTTGGTGCCGGAGGTCTCCATGGAATGATCTGATGCTATACAGCAATCTCCCATCCTGGGACAGTGTAAAAAAGTTAGAAAATATTATTAAAAAGTGTAAAAATATTTTTTGAAAAATACTCAAATTAAAAACAAAAAAAACATTTTTCCAAAAAATACATTTATAATAAAAAAATAAATAAAAGTGCACATATTTGGTATTGCCTTGTCCGTAACGACCCTCTCTATAAAACTGTCCCACTAGTTAACCCCTTCAATGAACACCATAAAAAAAGGAAAAAAACAATGCTTCAGAATCATCATCATACCGCTGAAGAAAAAGTGCAGTAAAACACAATCAAAAAGATGAATGTAAATAAAAATGGTACCATTGAAAACATCATCTTGTCCTGCAAGAAACAAGCCACCATACAGCTCCATCAGCAGAAAAATAAAAAAACTATAGCTTTCAGAATAAAGCGATGCAAAAATAATTATTTTTTCTATAAAATCGTTTTTATTGTGTAAAAGCACCAAAACATAAAAAATACAGATAAATGAGGTATCGCTATAATCTACTGACTCGAAGAATAAAACTGCCTTACCAAATTTCCCACACGCAGAACGGTATAAAAAGAGAAAAAAAAAAACAATTCTTGAATTGCTGGTTTTTGTTCATTCTGTCTCCCAAAAATCGGAATAGAAAGCGATCAAAAAATGTCAAGTTCCCAGAAATGGTACCAATAGAATGTCAAGTCATACCGCAAAAAAAAGCTCTCACATGACTCTGTCGGCTGAAATTTTAAAAAATTTTAGCTCTCAAAATATGGTGATGCAAAACTAGGTTTCGCAATATAAAGGGTCTTTTAGTGTGTGACAGCAGCCAAGCATAAAAACCAATATAAATCTGGTATCGCTGTAATCGCACCAACCCGAAGAATATAGTCACCTAATCACTTATAGCTAGAGTTGAGCGAAACAGGTCGGCCAGATTCATAAGTCGCCAACTTATGGCAAAGTCGGGTTTCTCCGACGGAAGCCCGACCACAGCATGAAGTCGGCCATGCGGTCGGCAAAACAAGCGCCAAAGTCGAATTTCCCAGAATGTTTGCACTTGACTTTTTTCAGCCACTGAGCAAGGACGTACACTGTGGGCAATGAGATGACATGCGCAGCGTCCGGGGGGAGAGGGAGAGAGAGAGAGAGACAGACAGAGAGAGAAATTTTGCGCACTTTAAAAAAGTGATCTGGCATGTACAGTCATGGCCAAATGTATTGACACTCCTGCAATTCTGTCAGATAATACTCAGTTTCTTCCTGAAAATGATTGCAAACACAAATTCTTTGGTATTATTATCTTCATTTAATTTGTCTTAAATGAAAAAAACACAAAAAGAATTGTCCTAAAGCCAAATTGGATATAATTCCACACCAAACATAACAAAGAGGGTGGACAAAAGTATTGGCACTGTTCAAAAAATCATGTGATGCTTCTCTAATTTGTGTAATTAACAGCACCTATAACTTATCTGTGGCACTTAACAGATGTTGGCAATAACTAAATCACACTTGCAGCCAGTTGACATGGATTAAAGTTGACTCAACCTCTCTCCTGTGTCCTTGTGCGTACCACATTGAGCATGGAGAAAAGAAAGAAGACCAAAGAACTGTCTGAGGACTTGAGAAACCAAATTGTGAGGAAGCATGAGCAATCTCAAGGCTACAAGTCCATCTCCAAAGACCAGAATGTTCCTGTGTCTACCGTGCGCAGTGTCATCAAGAAGTTTAAAGCCCATGGCACTGTGGCTAACCTCCCTAGATGTGGATGGAAAAGAAAAATTGACAAGAGATTTCAACGCAAGATTGTGCGGATGTTGGATAAAGAACCTCCACTAACATCCAAACAAGTTCAAGCTGCCCTGCAGTCCGAGAGTACAACGGTGTCAACCCGTACTATCTGTCGGCATCTGAATGAAAAGGGACTGTATGGTAGGAGACCCAGGAAGACTTCACTTCTTACCCCGAGACATAAAAAGCCAGGCTGGAGTTTGCCAAAACTTACCTGAAAAAGCCTAAAACATTTTGGAAGAATTTTCTCTGGTCAGATGAGACAAAAGTAGAGCTTTTAGGGCAAAAGCATCAACATAGAGTTTACAGGAGAAAAAAAGAGGCATTCAAAGAAAAGTACACGGTCCCTACAGTCAATCATGGCGGAGGTTCCCTGATGTTTTGGGGTTGCTTTGCTGCCTCTGGCACTGGACTGCTTGACCGTGTGCATGGCATTATGAAGTCAGAAGACTACCAACAAATTTTGCAGCATAATTTAGGGCCCAGTGTGAGAAAGCTGGGTCTACCTCAGAGGTCATGGGTCTTCCAGCAGGACAATAACCCAAAACACACTTCAAAAAGCACTAGAAAATGGTTTGAGAGAAAGCACTGGAGACTTCTAAGCTGGCCAGCAATGAGTCCAGACCTGAATCCCATAGAACACCTGTGGAGAGATCTAAAAATGGCAGTTTGGAGAAGGCACCCTTCAAATATCAGGGACCTGGAGTAGTTTGCCAAAGAAGAATGGTCTAAAATTCCAGCAGAGCATTGTAAGAAACTCATTGATGGTTACCAGAAGCAGTTGGTCGCAGTTATTTTGGCTAAAGGTTGTGCAACCAAGTATTAGGCTGAGGGTGCCAATACTTTTGTCCGGCCCATTTTTTGAGTTTTGTGTGAAATGATCAATGTTTTGCTTTTTGCTTCATTCTCTTTTGTGTTTTTTCATTTAAGACAAATTAATTGAAGATAATAATACCAAAGAATTTGTGTTTGCAATCATGTTCAGGAAGAAACTGAATATTATCTGACAGAATTGCAGGGGTGTCAATACTTTTGGCCATGACTGTAGGTGTGTTTACTGTCCTCCACTCCCTGCCGACTTTGCTTCCCGATTGACTTGCATTGGGTTTCATGTTTCAGTCGGACCTTCGACTTTTCCCGATAGTTGGCCGATTTCGTTCGACTCGACTTTTGAGAAAGTCGGGTTTCATTAAACCCGACTCGACCCTAAAAAAGGCAAAGTCGCTCATCTCTACTTATAGCACATGAGGAATGGCATAAAAAATAAATAAAACCAATTCTTCACATGCTGTTGATATTTTCATTCTGCCTCCCAAAGATCGCAGTAAGGGTCAACGTACATTTATCCTGTGCTCTTGTCACGTCGCCATCAGACACAGGGACTGCTGTTCCTGCCTTTGCCACTGGGAGGCGCCGGACTGTCACGTCGCTGTCAGATACATGGACTGCTGTTCCTGCCTCGGCCACTGGGAGGCACCGGACTGTTACGTCGCCGTCAGATACAGGGACTGCTGCTCCGGTCTCAACCACTGGGAGGCGCCAGGCAGTCATGTCACCGTCAGACTCGGGGATGGCTGTTCCTGCCTCGGCCATTAGGAGGCGCCGTGGTTTCCCTGTGGGTGGTGGTGACAGAGAAGGGGCTCCTGCGCAGGCATCTGGTGGGTGCAGGCTCCGCTCCTCTGTCAGTCATGAAAGGGTTGGTGCATCACCATCTGGCCTGGTCCTGGGGGCGGTCCAAATTACATCATCAGACTGTGAACCTGTGAGGGATAGCCTGATCCTTCAAATACCTTGGGGCCTGTCTTGCAGGCTGCCAGATATAGTCTTGGTTTCCCCAGTGTGCTAGTTTGTTATTTGCTATCTTTGATTCTGACCTTTCCGTGGATTTCTGACTCTGCTCCTGCCTGACGATTTTGTACCTCTGCCGCCCTCCTGGTTTACGACTCTGACCTTGGCCTGGTTTTTGACGCTGCGACTGCCTAACAATTTAGTACCTCTGCCTCCCTCCCGGTTTATGACTCTGACCTTGGCCTGGATTTGACTCTGCTACTGTCTGCCGTATTTGTACCTCTGCTGCCCGCCTGGTTTAGACTTGGATTCCTGACTATGCTTTTGGTCCTGTTTTTTAACCCCTTTCTGGTGACCGTCCTGCTCTGGTCCGCTGCTCTTATTCAGACAGCTACTTCCTGGGCTCTGCTGTAAATCCAGATCCCTGTATATGGGTAAAGGGTATCGGGGTTGCTCAGGGTGCTGTCTTACTGCAGCCCAGACTCGCAGATGGACGTCACAGCTCTGTGCTGAGCGCTTACATTGGGTTTTCCATGTAAATCTCAGAAATACGTGATTCAGACAGAAACTGTGGCTGAAGATTCCCTGTAATGAGGCAGATGGAGGCACTGTGGACGTCGTCTGACCTGCTATCCGGTGGCATCCTTTTTTTTAGGATTGTATAAAAGTGCCATTGGCCACAGCTTTGTGCACTTCTGAAAAGAAGGACACCGCTAAACAGAGGCCAGACGGAGTCCAGAGTAACTCTGCTACCTCACTATAGTGAAAGGATCCATCGGGGGTTTCATTGAAATCATGTCACTCTGAGATTTAGATTGAAACCACAAAGTAAGTGGTCAGCGTACAGCGCTGGATAACTGTGATCCCAAACATTATGTAAAATGTTCCCAATAAAAGCTTCCACTCAATCTACAAAAAAGCAAGCCCTCACTCAGATCTGTCATCTGTTAATGGAAATATAGGGGGCTTACACGTTACTGGTAGCACAAAGGCTCTGGAAAAGCTAAATGACTTCTCACCCGCCAAAAGAAATTCAGCAAATTCCCCGCTCCCAAATCCTTCTGAGCCCCAGTGTGCCTAAACAACATATAGCACCCACATGTTTGGCATTTTTGTATTGATGAGAGCCCGCCTAATTTACATGTGCATGTCTCCAGAAGCATGAGCTGGGCATAACATACAGCGTAGTGGTCACTACAATGGCAGTTTGCAGTTTTCACTCATCAACATCCACTGCTGCCTATTTCTGGAAAACACGCATGGAGTCAAAATCGTCACTACATCTGTAGATAAATTCCCAAAGGGTTATAAATTCCCAAAGGGTTATAATTTCTAAAATGGGGTCACTTGAGGGGGATTCTGCTTTTCTAGCACTTATTGGCTCTTTATATGGAATCCACAAACTAGTCTAGGAAAATCTGCATTCCAGGAGGCAAATAACGCTTCGTCCATCCCGAGTCACTCCGTATGGCTAAACAGTACTGTACAGCCACATATGGGGTATTACTACATTCAGCAGAAATCGAGGGACAAATTCTGGTGCAATTTTTACCCATTTCCCAGTGTGAAAATGTAAAACTTGGGGCTAACACACAATCTTGGTGATAAAAATGTAAATTATTTTTTATTCACTGCCCAATGATATAAAAGGTTGTGACACACCTGTGGTGTCAATATAATCACTGTACCCCTAGATGAATTCATTGAGAGGTTTAATTGGTAAAATGGGGTCATTTACAAATTGTATGGTGCAATTTCTCCTTTTACCCTTATGTAACTGCAAAATTTGGAGCGAAAATGATTTATTTGAAATAAACTTCTTGAATGTGGTTTTGAGCACCTTGAGGGGTGCAGTTTTTAGAACGGTGCCACTTTTGGGTATTTTCTTTCATATAGACCCCTCAAAATAACTTCAAAAGTGATGTGGTCCCTAAAAAATGGTTTTGTAAAATTTGCTGAAAAAATGAAAAATCGCTGGTCAACTTTTAACCTTTATAACTTCCTAACAAAAAAAAATGTTGGTTCCAAAATTGTGGTGATGTAAAGTAGACATGTGGGAAATGTTATTAATTAACTATTTTGTGCGAGATTACTGTCTGATTTAAAGGCATAAAAATTAAAAGTTTGAAAATTTTCAACATTTTTGCCAAATTTCCATTTTTTTCACCAATAAATGCAAATCATATCGAATAAATTTTATCATAAAGTACAATATGTCACGAGAAAATAATCTCAGAATCACCAGGATCCATTGAAGCTTTCCAGAGTTATGACCTCATAAAGTGACAGTGGTCAGAATTGTAAAAATTGGCCTGGTCATTAAGGAGAAAACAGGCTTGGTGTCAAAGAGGTTAAATATTAGCCAAGAACAGTGAAGTCCAATGGGCCTGTGTCTTCAGAAAAAAAAGATTTTTGGACGTGTATTGAAATGCGTGTAGCAAGTAATGAAGCCAAATTATGCAGATATAAGTGGTGCATGTCATCTTCACATTCTACTCTTTTCCCTGCCATTTGAATACATAATCACCAGTACGTTTTCCCTTGTATTATGTTAATAAAAGAATAGAAGTTAGTAAAATCTCTCACATCAGAGATTCTGTAGACATCAGTGTGTATTATTGCCGGGGGATTTCCTGGGTTCCCTTTGTAATCATTCTCAGCCCATGATTACCATATCTATTTCAAGTGCTGCAAATGTTTCAAGGGTTGCTAACAGTTTTCTTGCGTTATAGCGGTCAGCCGATCATGACATGGAGCTCAAATACATCTGTTAATACAGACTTTTGCTGTTTTTCACTCAGAAATGTTACATTTTGAAGGATAAGTAAAAATATCAAAAACTATGTTCCATCAGAAGTAAAATACTATAATAAAAAGGCACTTGCTGCTTGTTTAGTTTAACATGGAACATAATGAGAAATATTTATCACAGATTGGACTGTGGACCCCAACTGCATGTTCAATAACGACACTATGAAAGTGATAAGTAAATCAGTTAGGATAAATATTAATTACTAGAAGATAATCCTGAACTTCATGGGAATCCACATGGACACACTATATGGACAAAAGCACTTCCAAGAATTTTTATAATATCCTATTATCCCATTAAAAAAATACAGGGACTATTTATATGGGGAAAACCTAGTGACAGGTTCCCTTAAAATAGGACCTTTCATCAAATTTATCAAATTTTTCTTGTTCAACTGAACACATGGCTGCACAGCAGCATAAAACTTTTTTCGTATTTGTATTTTTACTTCACCTCTCGGTTGTGGGTTGTGGAGGTATTAGCAATCAAAAAATTTGGCACCTAAAGAGTTAACTTTTGCAAAGTTCAGGTGGGTGTTATCAGATAACAACTCACACAAGGAGAAGAAGTATACCACCCCAATGAAAAGTATCTGATAACACCCACTTGGACTTAACTAAAGTTAACGATTTCACCCCAAATATTTTGGTCGCTAATAACTCCACAAGGGAGAGGAGAAATTAAAAAGAAAAATAATGTTTTATTCTTCTCTGCAGCCACTGCTACATTATATGTTCAGCTTAATAAGAAATCTTTGATGAAAGATCCTCTTTAAGGACTTGGTTCCCCCATCCTTGCAGGGAATGTTTGTCCATTCATCAAATTGTCGAATGTGGCCGAATGAAAATCTGAAATCAATGATTAAACAGGTAGGTTTCAGTACTTTTTTGTATATTTACTTGATGGACACTTTATTGAAGACATTCATCTAGTAGTGCATTGGCCTCTTGACTTTCAGAACCAAAGCAATTCTTTGTGGCCTACATTCTACTACTGTAGGTATTGACATTATACTGCAGGAATATTGGCCGAGAATTGCAATATGATATCTTCTTGCAATTGCTCCTGTAGAGAGGTGTAGGTCTTGATATTCTCTACCTCTTCACAGTGATAAGCTTAAGATTGTGGATTATGAGGGCCAGGGAACCAGAAAAACTCCCGATTCTGGAACCAATCTATGAATATATGATACATGTGGCATGGTACTTTGTCCTGCAGAAATTGTCCTTCTTCCATGGGGTAAACATCTGCTATGAAGGGATGGACTTGTTTGCCTAAACTGTTGACTCATGACAATTGGTTTTTGATTCATGCTGCTTGTACTAAGTTCTTCCACCCTCATCAGCATTGTGTAGCCAAAATTTGAATTCCACTGACAAGATAATGTTTTTCCGCTGCTCAGAGATCCAATTTATACTCATTTTTTTGCCAACATGAGTGTTTTCTTTTTCTTTCTCTTAGACAATAATGTCATGTGAACTGATCACCTGCTGTTGTAGCCCATTTTTCAAAAGGAACAATGAGTTATGTATTGACCTCTTCTTCTGACTCCCTTTTTGATGAGTTGTTTACATCCACAGGAACCCTTTCTGTTGTATGTTTTTTCATGATCACACGATTCTCTGTATACTATCCCTTGAGAAAACCCGACCAAAAGGTTTACACTTAAAATACTGGCCCTGGTTACTGTATCACCAATGGCCATGGATCGTTCAAAGTTGGTCAGATTGCTTTTCCATTCTAATGAGGATTTGCACTGAAGCTTGCTCAATTGATTTTATGCTGCAGTCCGAGATCACATTACTAAATTCCATACAGGGAAGACCCAATCATGAAAGGCATATATCTCTAATAAAATGTCAATTCAGTGTATATACAGTTTTCAACATAAATGAGTACATTCCAACAGATTTGTCAGAAAACCTTTAGTTTTCTTTCAGAATCACCATTTTCTATGGGATACCATAATACTAAACACTTACACAAAATGAGCCATTGATAACAAACACGATTTGCAATTTTGCACACCCAAAAAAGTAATTTTCCTAACAAATTAATTCAAGACCATGTTGCAAAAATAAGTACATCTCAATGAAAGTCTCAAGAGAAAAGCTAAAGTTCAGTCTAAAAAATTCTAATTACCAAAAATTCAACTACAGGAAAGTCTAATTATTAATTAAACAGGTGTCCAGTAGACAACTGACTATAAAAGAGCACTACTTAACAAAAGAAACCCCTTCCCATTTCATGCTTTTAGCAATGGCACCACATGGAAGAGAAATGTCACAAATCCTGAAAAATAAAATAATTTATTTACACAAGAAAGGTGAAGGCTACAACAAAATCATCAAAACTTTACTCATCAGAATACTGCAGCAAAAGTGATACAACAATTTTACAAAGATAGAACTGCAACCATGTCATAGAGACATCCAGGCTGAACGTGGAAGCTAGCACCTAAACAGGAGCATCTTTTGATCATAGAATCATAGATTGTTAAAGTTGGAAGGAATCTCAAGGGTCATTGAGTCTAACCCCCTGGTCTATGCAGGATTCACTAAACCATCTCAGACAGATGTCTTTCCAGCCTCTGTTTGAAGACTTCCATTGAAGGAGAACTCACCACCTCTTGTGGCAGCCTGTTCCATTCATTGATCACCCTCACTGTCAAAATGTTTTTCCTAATGTCTAAACTCTATCTGCTCCCTTTCAGTTTCACTCCATTGCTTCTCATGTTTCCATGTGCGAATGAGGATAATGATGATCCATTTACACTGTGACATCCCTTCATAAAATTATTGACAGCTATTAAATCTCCTCTTAGCCTTCTTTTATTTCAAGTTAAGACATACTTTGCAGTCCGCTCACCATCCTTCTCTGAACTTGCTCCAGTTTTTCAATGTCTTTTTTTTAAATGTCCAGAACTGGACACAGTATTCCAGATGAGGCTTGACCAAGGAGGAGTAGAGGGCGATAATTACTTCACATGATCTAGACTCTATGCTTCTCTTAATACATCCTAGAACTGTGTTTGCCTTTCCTTGCTGCTGCAACACACTGTTGACTCCTAGCTTTGCATTGTCTGCAAATTTGAGTAATTTAGATTCAGTTCCCTTATCTAGATCATGAAGAGAAGAGTTGAAAAAATTGTTATGCAAGTTCACTGCGGCTAGTCAAAGAAGTAGAAAGCCAAATAGGGTAAGTGTTCCCGTAACACAATATAGCATATGCTGCAAAGGAAGTGCATTCATGGGTGTCTTCCACAAAGCACCAAAAATCCATGCACCAAAAATCCAATATTTGTTGCATTTCTGATTAAGAGGGGGTGAAAGTGATTCACTGCTCAAGTTTGTTTCATAATCTGAATCCAACCTGAACACCTATCGGGAATTCGGAAGAGACAAGTTGAGCATCGCTCTCTATCCAACATCCAGGCTATAAAAGAGGTAATTCTTGAAGAATGGAACAAATTGTTGCAATATGTCGTCAACTTGTTCATTCAACGCCTTGGTGTTGTCCTTAAAAATCATGGTGGTCATAGTCATATACAATACTACATGTAGTACTGTTTGATGTTTGGTGTATTCATTTTTGCCTCAATTAATTTGAGTAAAACTGAAGATTTTATAATGAAAGTTACAGTATATTATTAACCTTACTTTCATGTTATGGGTTAAAATATTTTCTATGCAGCTCAGTTTTGTCAAAATTTGGGAACTTGTTCAATAAAATATTGATTAAAATCTTACTCTCCATAGAGGATATACTCACTTTATGCTGATAGATAGATAGATAGATAGATAGATAGATAGATAGATAGATAGATAGATAGATGTGTGTGTATAAACATATACAGCTCTGGCAAAAATTATAGACCAGTGCACAATTTTATAAAAATCAGCTTCTCTACATGTCTGACAGCCTTTCCATTCCAGTGTCAGTTGAATTCCAACCAGAGGACACCTCATTCTACTTAATGTGCTTTTGATTAGGTGATCACCTGAACCAAATCTTATTTAATGAAGGAAAGCATAAAAAACCCTGCTGTGGTGTTCACAATCCTCTGACAATAGGACAAGCTGGATGGTAAAACAAGTGCTAGTAATATCCCAAAAGTAATAGGAATGAAAAAATAACTTTTATCCATGCCAAAGGAGATGAAAAACAGTTGATTCTTTCTGCTCAGGCAAAGTTCCCAACTCTGAGGACTGTTTTTTCCAGCAGGGCAATGCGCCATGCCACACAGCTAGGTCAATGTGTGGATGAAGAGACCACCACATCAAATCCCTGTCATGGGCAGCCCAATCTCCAGACCAGAACCCCATTGAAAACCTCGGAATGTAATCAAGAGGATGATGGATAGTCACAAGACATCAAACAAAGAAGAACTTAAATTTTTGTACCAGGAGTGGCATAAGGTCACCCAAAAGCAGTGTGAAAAGACTGGTGGAAAGCATGCCAAGAAACATGAAAGCTGTGAATAAAAATCATGGTTATGCCACAAAATATTGATTTCTGAGGTCTGCAAACAATGCATTTTTTTGTTATTTTGACCATTTCTCATTTTGTGAAAATAAATACAAAATTTAGTGCTTGGAAATTCGAAGATATGTTGTCAGTAGTTTATAGAATAAAAGAGCAATTTACATTTTACTCATAAATATACCTATAAAGAGAAAAATCAGACAAACTGAAAATTTTGCAGTGGTCTCTTAATTTTTGCCAGAGCTGTATTTGTGTTGTTTGACCGCAACATCTTGTATATTACCAGCGCGTGCTTTCTATCTGTAATCTACAACCTGCTTTTTCAAATTACAGGTCCTTGCACATCATGAAAGCCATGAAAGATGCAGATTGTCGTGACATCCTAAGGCTGGCAAATTTATAACAGCTAGAGAGTCATATGATACAGACCACTTGCTCTAAATAATATCATGTCAGCAATGAATGCATTAGGATAATACAGATAAATGTCTGTATTATATAAATTTCTATGAAGATATTGTTGAAGTATTTTTTCATATTTATATTGATGTTTTATAATCACCTTTTAGAAGAGCTGTCAAGATTGCTAAATCAATATCTTGATGACCTTCTGATCCCATCCGGAACACTGTAATCTGAAAGATAAGGAAAAGAAGGGTTGTATGATTGTTATTGAGGTAAGACCAATGATTAGATGAATTCTTGGAATCAATTTGCAAAAATGTAAAACACATTGCAAAATTATTATAATTATGATGATACTGTATGTTAAATTTTTAAGGCTCTGTCACTGTTTTTTCAGGCATTTAATGACCATAATGTTACCCTGATGTTACATGCATACCGTATATAGTAATCATCATAAGAAAAAACATAGTAAGCCTCCGATGCCATACGCTAGTGTGACCCCGGCCTGAATCTGGCTCTGCAGCTGTTAGCACTATCAATTGTTTCTATTAATTCTCTGTATTATTCACAGACTACTACACTCATCTTCTTCACTGCTGCAGTTATACAACACAGAAATGTGAAGAGTTTATGTCCAGTGCTTTGGGACTTTTTCATCATATATCTATTGTTGAGCTGTAATCATTGATGTCTTCTCTTTATCCTAAATCACCCAAAAACGGCTGCTACATTTCTTGTCTCAGCTTTTATATAGGTTTTCATAGTCCATTCATATTGACTGCGCTATACCATGTGAAATGAAAGCTGCAAGGCATTGCTGGGAGGCCCACAAGGGCACACCCAAGCCTTTTTTGCTGATGGAATCCTCTGCAATGTGTAAATGGAAGAAGGCACTTTTTGGGCTATTCATGCATATGAAATGGTAAATTCTATGAATTTCAGAAAATTTGACACAAACTCGATTACCATTGCATCAATTTGATCATTCCTAGAGACAGCTGTCCTGATTTTACTGGTTAGGGTATAATAAAAATTTATTTAAAAAAATTTCACTGTAGAAAACGCAAATTCCATTGCAGAAAATACAAAGGAATCAAAATATATTAATTTCACCAAAAGTAGAACGTTATGAAAGTATGAATAAAGGCTTCTAGCTTCTCTACAAGGAAGAATCCAGTACTAAGGACATTAATGATGATGGTAAATGACAAGTTCCTTTAAATATATTCCAGCTATACAGTATATATAGCATGTAAATACATTCAACTAATAAATAAACATAAAGTTCTAATCAGGCGATGAGTCTATGAATCTATTTTCTATCTAGTTTGAAATTCTCACCAGATGTAGATAACAACCAATCCAATTCACACAGGCAAATAATTAAACCATAGATATGCACATAAATTAAGTTATGTGTAATAATGAGTAGTGATGAACGAGCATGCTCGTCACTATTCGGTGCTCACCTTGAGTATTGCAGTGCTCGGAGCTCGACGAGTATTTCTGGGGTTGCTCGACGGAGGCTCGGGTCCCTGCCTTGCATGTTTGATGCTCTTTAGAGAGCCAATGAACATGCAGGGATTGTCTGCCACACACTATAATGCCGCAGCCATATTGGTTATGGCATTACAGTGATGGGCTGGCTGCATAGCGTCATCAGGTTTGTATCAGACCTGGCGCCGCCCTGCTTGTCACAGTCAGCTCCGGAATCACACAGTGTAGGGATAGTTGCTGCTGATCTAGGGAGAGATTTGTTTGCTTCGTTGTTAGTGTGGGTATACCACATATAATACACAGATCCATCTCAACTAACAATCCTTCTAAGGACTAATAGCTGCATAGATATCAGTGCTAGGCAGGCAGGCAGTGTATGTGGCAGACTGCAGTGCTTAAAGCAAGAGGGTCCATTCGAGTTTTGTCTGCTGCTGCCTATCACAGATATTTATAGACAAAGCACCAGGTATCAGGGGCCAGGAATAATTTTTTTTGGATCTTCCTGATTATTTTCTTTGAAAGC
This sequence comes from Dendrobates tinctorius, assembly GCF_039654945.1. Taxonomy (NCBI): domain Eukaryota; kingdom Metazoa; phylum Chordata; class Amphibia; order Anura; family Dendrobatidae; genus Dendrobates; species Dendrobates tinctorius. The sequence continues at coordinate 11,706,175 of NW_027361802.1, forward strand.
AATCCAGAAAACACAGTTTTTCTGCTTCATTTGCTTGTTGGCACTGCAGAATACAGCCAGATCCTTTCCATATGACAGCGGTAAAAAAGCAGCTATTTTAAACTGGGGTTTGTCCGCCACACAGATCACATATCAGTGAGGTCAAAATTGTGCCATTTCAAGCCTCAATTTAAATTTTGTTGCAGTGTCTTAGGCAAGTTATTGACACCAGTTTGCTGGAAAAAAAGTTACCTACAGGCCAGCTATTTTACACTGGGGTTTGTCCGCTACACAGATTGCATGTCAGTGCGGTCAAAGTTGTGCCATTTCAGGCCTCAATTTAAATTTTGTCACAGTGTCTTAGTCAAGTTATTGACACCAGTTTGCTGAAAAAAATTGTTACCTACAGGCCAGATATTTCAAACTGGGGTTTTTCATCACACATATCACATATAAGTTCAGTCCAAATTCAACCATATTCCTCACCCTGATCCTCCTTCCTCCCACCATGCCAAATGCCCGGAGACAACTGATCTCACACTTGGACACACCGAAAAGCTGTTCACTTTTCCATTTGTAGATTCGGGCCTCTTGCCCGGTCCACTTGAAATGGGGCAAGAGGAAATCGCATGTAGCGATGCCCAAATATTTGAACATCCACAGTCACACGAAGGTGACAGTGGGAAAGTGTCACAAGAGGTGGACGATGATGAGACACAATTGCCAGAAAGTCAGGAGGAGGACCAGGGTGCAGAAGTGGAGAACGAGGTGGTGGATGATATAGTAATTGACTCAAGCTAGCAGGAGGACTTGCAGAGCGAGGACAGCAGCACACAGGGGGAGGGAGGCATAGCACACAAAAAGGCAGGAAGAAGCAATATGATTGCCACAGACAGAAGGCAGGCAACTGTTCCCGGTAACACCAACATGACGGAAGTTGCCAGTACAACTGTTAGGTCTTCCCAAGTCTGGTTGTTTTTAAAGACTCTGCTGATAACCCCAAAAAGGCCATTTGCACCACCTGACAGGCCAACATCAGCAGGGGTAGCCTGACCACCACCAGCATGATCAGGAACATGGTAGCAAAGCAACCGACTTGGTGGGCCGAACCCCAGGGTCCACGAAGAGTGTCTGCGGGTGACACCACTGCTTCTTCCGCTGTTGTGCATACAAACATGTTAGGAATGGTGGAACGCACTAAATAAAAATATAAATAAAGTGCATTCGCCGCTCGGGGTCCACCGTGCAGTAGGTGAAATAACCGCTGCTAGGTGGTGGCAGGAGAAATATGGCGGAATTGCACACGGGGTTAAACTCCACCCAGGTGTACAGAGCAATCTCAATTAAACTCACGGAGATGCCAAAAGTACAAACACAAATAACTGAGCCTGTTGTAGTCACAGAACTCAGTAAAAACGCACACACGGTATACGGTCACAGGAGTAGCCCAAGACGGTGGCACTACGTCTGTCTAGACCTACCATGTGCGCGGCGTTGCAACTGCAAACGCAAAGGAGGCTGCTACTGCAGCGCGGCATGGACACTGCCGCCAAACGACAAAGGCAAGACGCAAGCGCAATGTCGGACACTAGCAGCTGTGTGAGTTGAATCAGAGGTGTGCTGGCGCTGAAACTAACTCAGTCCCTATTCACATGCGTAATATCAGAGGGAAGGGGTTTCAAATGAGTCAGTCACCAGAATCATGCATCCGTCCTCATACACACATCAGCAAGTATGACTATACTAGCGCATGGCGGAACAGCCATGCGCGCCTTTTATAGTAGTCGGGACCTTTTGCACGCTTCCAGATCTCTGAGATGGACCAATGAGAACTGGAGCGGGACCTGAGCACATGACTCCCGATCTCCCATGAGCATGCCCAGTAAGAGAACAGAAGGACTTAGCCTCAGGAAAGATTTGCTGCAAGGCAATCTCCTCTGCAGTGGCAAAATAGGAGGAGAGTGCAGAATGTGAGGATCTGGATCCCTGCTGGATCCCTCCTAACATTACCCCCCTCCTAGGGCCCCCCTCCCTAAGCCTTACGATCCACCAACTTGTGCCCGTAAGAGGTTTAGGCCTCAGACTCGTCCGCAGGCAAGTCTGATGTCCCGGTAGATGACAGAGAGACCCTGAACTCGTGTAAGGCCTCAGGGGTGGCAAGATCGCCAGGTCTGAGAAGGGGCCCATGGGAGACAGTGGGAGCGGAAGTTAAAGTGGAACGCCACCGTGTGTCGGCAGGCGTCTCCGCTCTTTGCTTAAAGAGGCTATTCCGAGCACAAAAGGCGCAGGCCCGAATATATTTTTTACCATCCCGAGCCCTGTGCGGCCACCAGTAAGACCCTGCCAGGAGTTTTGTGGTCTGCATATAGCCGCAGTGACCAACCCTCCTGGACGTGTGTGCCCAAGCAAGAACCTTCAGCCGAAGGTGGGGAGGAACAAGTGTCTTACCCGGCAGTACAGAATCTGGCCGTTGCAGGGCACAGTTGTTCTGAGACCCCACGTGTTGACAAATAAGACCGCGACTGGAGTCTTGTGCTGGACACGCCTGAAGAACGGCGCGAGACACCTCCATGGGCTCTGGAGGTAGAACCTCTGGCTCGGGTGGTTCCAGAGGCTCAAAAAAATTGGGAGCCGGAGTAACCTTCCGTTTGGATTGAGCATGCTCCATATCGCGCTCCTAAAAACGGAGGTCAATGCGGGTGGAAATGGCAATCAGCTCTTCCAAACTGGCAGGAACCTCTCCAGTGGAGAGAGCATCTTTTACTTGCTCTGCCAAACCTCTCCAAAACACAGGGATGAGGGCTTTATCAGACCACTCCAACTCGGAAGCCAGTGTCCGAAAACGGACGGCATACTGACTAACCGAGAGAGCACCCTGAGTCAAAGCTAGAAGCTGAAGAGAAGTATCGTGCATGACCCGTGGACCGAGGAAGACCTGCTTAATAGCTGTTAGAAAATGAGCAGCGGTCCGGACCTCTGGGTCACCACGCTCCCATAGTGGCGTAGCCCACTTCAACGCTTTGCCCGACAGCAGGGAGACAATAAACCCCACCTTGGCCCGTTCCGTAAGGAATCGCGCAGCCAGTAACTCTAGCTGAATGGAGCACTGGCTGATGAAACCCCTACAGGAGGCGCCATCGCCAGAAAATTTATCGAGCAACGGGAGGCGGGTAACTGTCGGCGCGGGGGAGGACGTGGACATACGGGAAACCGCGTATGTGATTGCCTTTACAGCAGCTTCGGTGGATTGTGCAGCTGAGAGAGCCCTCTCAAGAGTGGCCAGCCGGCCCTCAAGATGCCGAATACACTGTAAGAGTTGCTGCTGTTCTGCCATCACTAGCCAGACCCTGGCGCTAGTATAATGTTAGGAACGGCGGAACGCACTAAATAAAAATATAAATAAAGTGCGTTCGCCGCTTGGGGTCCACCGTGCAGTAGGTGAAATAACCGCTGCTAGGTGGTGGCAGGAGCAATATGGCAGAATTGCACACGGGGTTAAACTCCACCCAGGTGTGCAGAGCAATCTCAGTTAAACTCATGGAGATGCCAAAAGTATAAACACAAATAACTGAGCCTGTTGTCACAGAACACAGTAAAAAACGCACACACGGTATACGGTCACAAGAGTAGCCCAAGACGGCAGCACTACGTCCGTCTAGACCTACCGTGTGTGTGACGTTGCAACTGCAAATGCAAAGGAGGCTGCTACTGCAGCGCGGCGTGGACACTGCCGCCAAACGACAAAGGCAAGGCGCAAGCGCAATGTCGGACGCTAGCAGCTGTGCGAGTTGAATCAGAGGAGTGCTGGCGCTGAAACCAACTCAGTCCCTATTCACATGCGTAATATCAGAGGGAAGGGGTTTCAAATGAGTCAGTCACCAGAATCATGCATCCGTCCTCATACACACAGCAGCAAGTATGACTACACTAGCGCATGGCGAAACAGCCATGCGCGCCTTTTATAGTAGCCGGGACCTTCTGCATGCTTCCATATCTCTGAGATGGACCAATGAAAACTGGAGCGGGACCTGAGCAAATGACTCACGATCTCCAATGGGAGATCGTCCCATGAGCATGCCCAGTAAGAGGACAGAAGGACTTAGCCTCAGGAGAGATTTGCTGCAAGGGAATCTCCTCTCCAATCTCCTCTGCAGTGGCAAAATAGGAGGAGAGTGCAGAATGTGAGGATCTGGATCCCTGCTGAGTAAACACAGGAATCCGACTCCTAACACAAGCCAATCCCCTGTCCATGGTGCATGGAAAAAGATGCCTCCTGCCCTGCACCTGTCGTTGCACCCACTCAACTTGCACCATCAGCAAGCAAGTCCACGTCCTTGTCACAGTGCTGTGTTCAGTTGTCCTTACCCCAGTCCTTGGAACGCAAGCGCAAATACGCAGCCAACGCCCCAAAGGCCACACTACTAAATTCACACATTTCTTGACTGCTTACGCTTGATATATTGCCTTTTAGGCTCGTGGACACGGAAGCTTTCCCCATCCTGATGGCGGCGGCCGTCCCTCGGTACTCAGTCCCCAGCTGCTACTGTTTCTCCCGCTGTGCCGTCACTGCTTTACACAAGCACGTGTGCCACAATATTAGCTGTGCCCTCAACAATGTAGTTACTGGGAAAGTCCACCTAACCACGGACACGTGGACAAGTGCTTGTGGGCAGGGACAGTACATCTCGCTGACGGCACACTGGGTAAACATAGTGGAAGCCAGGACCCAGTTGGACCTTGGGATGGAACACATCCTCCCCCACAGTCTACAGCTCCTGCACCTCCTCCTACTCCTCTTCAGCCTCCATCTCCAAAATGACCACATCAGTCACAAGCTGGAAGCACTGCATCACTGCCTCAGCCAAGTGGCAACAAGCTGTTCTGAAGCTAATATGCTTAGGTGACAAACCACACAATGCTGAAAAGTTGTAGACAGCTCTGAAAGAGCTCGCAGATCTGTGGCTGATACCGCTGAACCTACAGCCAGGCATGGTCATGTGTGACAATGGCTGGAACCTGGTGGTGACTCTGAGGCAAGGCAAGCTCACACACGTACCATGCCTGGACCATGTGCTTAACCTCGTGGTTCAGCAGTTTCTCAAAACCTACCTGGAGCTGCTGGATCTGCTTATCAAAGTACGCCACCTGTGTGCACATTTTAAAAAGTCAGCTACAGTTTCCGCCACCCTTGCCAAACTTCAGCAGCTTCTGGCTCACCAACTGTTGTGTGATGTCCCCACGTGTCGGAACTCTACACTGCAGATGTTGGGAAGGATTTGTGAGCAGAAGAGGGCAGTTGTTAACTACCAGCATCAACTAGGCCATTGGTATTCAGTTCAGACTCCACACATAAGACCTCAGGAGTGGACATGATTTCAGACATATGTACCATCCTTCAAAACTTTGAGGACTTCACCAAGATGCTGAGCATCATAATTAGTGTCACCATCCCACTTCTCTGTGTTCTGAAACGCTCTCTGCTCACAATCAAAGAGGATGCATTGCAAGCAGAGCACGATGAGATGATGATGAGATGGAGCAAGGAACCATACAGGCTGATTACACACAGCCCAGCCTCATCTCATCCCAATGTGGATTGGGTGACAATGAGGAAGAGGAGGAGGAGAAAGAACAGGAGCTACTTTCATTTGCTATAGACGGTGCTACAAGCACAACTGTCATACCATCTGTTCAGTGTGGATGGGCTAAAGACAGGGAGGAGGAGGAGAAGAGCATGGTCAGTCATCCTCTTGGTGAGGACACGGAAGCCTTGCCTGTTAGCAGTCTGGCACACATGGCTGAGTTTATGTTGCGCTGCCTTTCCCTTGACCCTCGTTTTCCCTAAATTTTGGGTGACAGTCATTACTGGTTGGTGACACTTCTAGAGCCACGCTACAAGGAGAACTTTCTATCTCTTATTCCAGAGGCAGACAGGTCTAATAAAATGGGGCAGTACCAGAGGGCCCTTGTTGCGGAATTATTAAAAAAATTCCCATCTCAAAACGCTGGTGGCAGAGATCACAGTTCGTTGGACAACGAAGGAGTACAGGTGAGAGAGACACAACTACAATTCAGCAGAGGCAGGGGAAAACTGGCAAAGTTCTGGAAGAGTTTTCTCAGACCCTCCTATTGTACTGGCCCTGAGGTGCGGGGTACTCTCACAAGGAGTACAAAGTTTTGGAAGATGCTGACCGTACCAACGCCCTCTGTGATTCCTCTGTGCCTTATAATTATTGGGTATCCTCGTGGTATGAACTGGCTCTCTGTTGGAGGTCCTGGCCTGCACTGCCACTAGCATTTTGTCAGAGCGGTTTTTAGTGCTGCTGGTGGAATTATAACTGATAAGCGCATCCGCCTGACAACTGAAAATGCTGACAGGCTGTCTCTTATAAAAATGAACAAGGGCTGGATTGGGCCAGACTTCTCTACACCACCAAATGATAACAGCGTAACATAAACTGAAATCCAGTGCCTTTTTTAGGAGGTCTATTCCCATGCACCTATTCACACCCACACATGGTTATACGCTTCATGATTTTGACTATTTGCTGTTGTCCTTCTCCTTCTCCTCATCCTCATCTTATACCACCACATCAACACCCACATAATTTTTTTAAAGGGTGTTTATGATGCCCATACCAAAAAAATCTTTATACAGTATGTTCATGTATACCTCCCAGTGGTAAATGTTTGTCAATCCATACACTTAGTGCATGGGCATTATAAGTATAGGAGACCCGTTCCTTTCTAATGGGAACTTTTTTTATGAAGCCCTTCTCCATATCTTGTCAAAGGAGTATTGGGGTGCGACCAAATTTTTGGCAGCCATTGCATTCACTGCATAGGCAAACTGTATGGGAGACTCACTTCCTAATAATGGGAAAATTGTTTTATGAGGCCCTCCTCCACGTCTCTTCCAAGGAGTATTGGGGTGTATCCAAATTTGTGGCAGCTCTTGCATTCACTACATAGGCAAATGGTATGGGAGACCTACCCCTTTTGGGCCTCCGCCCCCTGTTGGGACCCCCAGTATGGAGTGGGCTGCTTTCCCACAGAACCTTCCATCCCCTGATATCTCTCGACCAGTGCGACCAGTTATTCTGCATTTCGGGGATCACCCTGAGCAACCCAAGTCTGTTCGGGCCTCAGCAGGAAGTCCGCAAAGCGGTCCATCACCACCTATTCTACCATCTGCGCAGGTATAGAGGACTCTGGATGCAGCCACTTCTGGACCAGGTGCAACAGGTCAAACATTTGGGAGTGCAGTGGTTTGTCCTGGTGATACACCTAACGGTGAACCGGCTAGGCCCTGAGAGTTATTGTTACCCCCAAGTGTGCAAGAATCGCCGTTTTTTGCTTGCCACACTCTTTAGCATCCTGCAAATCTAAATCATAGTATGCTTTCTGGGGTTCCCCCATCAAGTATGGCGCCACGACCTGTGCAGGCAGGAGTTTCTCCCTATTGGTGACTCTTTCAAACACCGTCAAGAAAGCATCAACATTGCAATTCTCCATTGTAGATTCTTCAGCCTCAACACTGCAATCCTCCAATGCCAATTATTCAGCCTCAACACTGCAATTCACTGCAGGTTCTTCAGCTTCAATATTGCAATTCTCCACTGCAGGTACTTCAGCCACAACACTGCAATTCTCCACTGCAGGTTCTTCAGCCTCAACACTGCAATTCACTGCATAGGCAAACAGTATGGGACTACTAACTTCCTAATAATGGGAACATTGCTTTCAGGTGGCCCTCTTGTATGTCTCTTCAAAGGGGTATTGGGGTGCATCTAAATTTGGTGCAGGGCAGGCCTTGCATTCAATGCATAGGCCAACAGTATGGGAGTACCAAGTTCCTAATAATGGAAACATTGCTTTCAGGTGGCCCTCCTGTATGTCTCTTCAAAGGGTTATTGGGGTGTGTCAAAATTTGGGGCAGGGCAGGCCATGCATTCAATACATATATTTTTGGCAGCCCTGCCACTCACTGCATAGGCAATAACAGTATAGGAGACCCACTGTTTACTTATGGGAACAACAAAGCATAGCCGGCTGATAGATGAATAGTAAAGGCCGCCTGATAGCCCTATAAAAATAGGCTTTGTGACTTTCAGAGTCCCTCCTTCATAAATGAAATACGATGTGTCAGATGATGTGTCACACACCACATGACCAGCTAAGGTTGTAAAATGTTAAAATTACATTTCCCAGTGAATGCATTTGTCATTGTTGAAAGCAATGCTAAAGTTCAAAAACTTTCAAAAACGCTACATGTGAACATAGCCCAAGGTGTGGAGAAGCATTTTTGTTTTTGGTTATTTAGTTTGCCTTATATACAAGTCATTACTCTGGAAAGAATGTTCCTTAACATATTTCCCAGGAAAATCCATTTTGGTTTTCTTTTGGTTTTTCTTTTATTGTGAGTCTGTAAAAGTGGCGTAAGACTCTGACAAGATTGTTCACAGAAGTGACCTGGGAGTCAAAAATGCTTCCAGGGGTCTACCCCATGATGTTCCCTTGTCACTTGTGCACTGTTGCCATCAATTACTGCAATTTCTAGTTCCTCTAAAGACCGCCGGGGGCACCTTAAAAATGCTTGAGTTTACCATAGACTTACATTGGGATCATTGCTCGGGTCGAGCACCTGAGCATTCTGATATGCTCGACCCAAGCAACGAGCACCTGAGCATTTTAGTGCTCACCCATCACTAATAATGAGAAATTACACAGGGGAAAAGTATTGAACACGCTAACTGAAATTTATTTAATACTTTGTACAAAATCCTTTGTTAGTACTGACAGCTTCAGCTTTCTGTATGGAGAAACTAGTCGCATGCATTGCTCAGGTGTGACATTGGCACATTCTTCCAAACACTTTTCAAATCCTAGAAGTTCCATGGTCTCTTTTTACGAACTCTCAGATTTAGTTCTCTCCATAAATTTCTATTGGATTCAGGTCAGCGGATTGCCTGGGCTAATCTAGCAGCTTTGTTTTCTTCCTCTGAAACCAATTGAGAGTTTTCTTGGCTGTGTGTTTGGAATCATTGTCTAACTGAAATGTTCACCCTCATTTCATCTTCATCATCTTGGTAGACGGCAGCAGATTTTTATCAAGAATGTCCCGGTACATTTGTACATTTATCCTTCCATTAGTCATATGAAGTTTGCCAGTGTTGTATGCTGAAAAAAAACCCAACACCATGATGTTCCCTCCTCCAAAGTTCACTATTGGTATGGGGTATTTGGGGTGATATGCAGTGCCGTTTGGCTTCTAAACATGATGTGTATTTTAGCATCCAAAGAGTTAAATTTTGTTCTCACCTGACTAGACTATATTCTCTCAGCATTTCACAGGCTTGTTTAAATGTTGTAAAGCAAACTTTAAACATAATTACACAAGCTTTATCTTCAGCATTGGAGTCTTGTGTGGTGAACGTGCATACATGACAGGGAGGTTGAGTGCATTATTTATAGTTTTCTTTGAAACACTTGTACCTGCTGATTCCAATCCTTTCTGTAGCTCCCCACAGGTGGTCCTTGGCTCTTGGACAACTATTCTAATCATTTTCACCCCTCTGTTTGGAATCTTGCAGGGAGCGCCTGGTCATGGCCAGTTTATGGTATGTTCTTTCCACTTGTGGATTATGGCCCCAACAGTGCTCAGTGTAGCCTTCAGTAGTTTAGAAATTCTCCTGTAACCAATGCCATCAGTACGTTATGCAACAATGCGAAGCTCTTGAGTAAGCTCAGTGGTTTTACCCATCATGAGATGTTTCTTGAGTGGCACCTTGGCAGGCCAACAGTTGAAACAGCAGATATTATTTTTCACTAAGTGGCAGGATTGCTTTCTAATTACTGATAGATTTCAGCTGGTTTCATGACATTCCATAGCTTTTGGTACTTCTCTCTTTTCATGTGTTCAATACTTTTTCCTGTATTGTTTCTCATTATTACACATAATTTAACCCCTTAGTGACAAAGCCAATTTGGTACTTAATGACCAAGCCAATTTTTACAATTCTGACCGCTGTCACTTTGTGAGGTTATAGCTTTAGAAAGCTTCAACGCATCCCACTGACTCTGAGATTGTTGTTTCCTGACATATTGTACTTCATGTTAGTGGTAAAATTTATTCGATATAACTTGCGTTTACTTATGAAAAAATGGAAATTTGGCAAAAATTTAGAAAATTTTGCAATTTACAAACTTTCAATTTTTGTACCCTATATATATCTTTGTACCACATGCCATCTTTGCATCAGCACAATTTTGGAAGCATAATTTTTTTTTTATTAGGATGCTATAAGGGTTAAAATTTGACCAGCGATTTCTCATTTTTCTAACAAAATTTACAAAATTTACAAAACCATGTTTTTTAGAGATCACCTCACATTTGAAGTGAGTTTGGAGGGTCAATATAAGAGAAAATACCCAAAAGTGACACCATTCTACAAACTGCACCCCTCAAGGTGCCCAAAATCACATTCAAGGAGTTTATTAGTGTTTGAGGTACTTCACGAGAACTAAAGCAATGTGGAAGGAAAAATTGAACGTTTTACTTTTTTGACCAAAAATTTAATTTGGAACCATTTCTTTTATTTTCACAAGGGTATCAGGAGAAAATGGACCATACAAATTGTTGTGCGATTTCTCCTGAGTACGCCAATATGCAGTATGTGGTGGAAAGCCAATGTTTGGGTGCATGGCAGTGCTCAGAAGGGAGGGAGGACTGTTTGACTTTTTAAATGCAAAATTGGCTGGAATCAATGGTGGTGCCATGTAGCATTTGGAGACCCTCTGATGGACCTAAACAGTGGAACCCTGCCAATTCTAACTCCAACCCTAACCCCAACACTCCCCTACCCCTAATCCTAACCCAACCATAACCCTAACCACAACCCTAACCCCAACACACCCCTAATCCGAATCCCAACTCTAACAATAACCCTAACCACAAACCTAACCCTAACACACCCTTAACCCTAATCCCAACCATAACAACAACTCTAACCCTAGCCCAACCCTAACCTTAGCCTAACCCTAACTTTAGCCCAACCCTAACTGTAGTCCAGCCCTAGCTCTAACCCTAACCCAAGCCCAACCCAAACCCAAGCCCAACCCTAACTTTAGCTCAAATAAAGTTACCAAATAAAACACTTAAAAAACGCTTACAAGAAGCATCCCATTCATTTTAATGAATTCCGCACTTTTTGTGCATATTGATGCGGTTTTTCTGCAAAAAAAAACGCATCACGGAAAAAAACGCAGCATGCTCATTAATTTCATGGAAAACTCTGAATTTCTAGCTATTTTCTATGAGGCTGGGACCACTCCGGAAAAAAACGCATGAAAAACGCACATTTTTTGCGCAAAAACCGCGCAGAAAATACCCAGAAAACTCGCAGAAAAAACGTGCGTTTTCTGGGAAAGAGTCCGGTTTTCATGCCGAAATTTTCTGCATACGTGTGCACATAGCCTTACCCTAATGGCAAAATGGAAATAAATACTTTTTTATTTTATTATTTTTACTTAAGGGGTGATAAAAGGGGGTTTGATTTACTATTTTTTTTATTTTGATCACTGTAATAGGGTCTATCACAGTGATCAAAATGAACCAATAGAAAAAATGTCCTATTGTTGCCGGATGCATGCGCCCGCCATTTTCTTCCCGGAAGAAGACACCGGCAGCACGAGAACTTCGCGGGGGGGATGCAGGGACTCCAGAGGTACCAGGGGAGAATCGGGGGACCTCATTTCTATCTCCTCTGATGTGCGACCACATCAGAGGACAGAGAAATTAAATGGGAAATCGGACTTTTTTTTTGCAGTCGTCGTTATTCCGACCCAAATCATGTTCTCTGGGGTCTTAGCTACCCCGGCAGCTGAGACCCCTTGAGAAATTCAGACTCTGGGGGGCGCTATACACTTATTTCTCAGCGCAGTTAAAAAGCGGCGCTGAGGCATAAGTACCCTTAACTGCCGTCGTTTAAAGGAGTATTTGTGGTCATTAAGGGGTTAATTTATGGACATCTATGGTTTGATTTCTTTTGCCTGTAAGGAATGTATGAATTGTTACCAACATCTGGGGAGTATTTCATGTCAATAGCACCTTTATTTACCTAGAAAATTGGTGACTTGTTCAAAACTTATTTCACCCGCTGTATCTGTAAATAATACCTAATATTGCCGCTACTATATAAACACATTTAATGCACTATGTATTTCGACCTACATCTGTCAGAAAAAGTAGCAAATTCTAGATTCTGTGATTTACCTCTCATGAACATTATCTTGTTACAAGGTCATGGCCCAATGCAAGAATGAATCCCGTGATTGAATTCTGAGGCTAGACCATTAATCAATAAAGCTCTGAGATCTTGCCAGGCATTGTGTTGAAATTTTTTCTATTCTCACCGAAGCAGAAGGCGTAGAGTAAAACGTGAAGGATTGTGAAATGGTAACAGACAGGGCTAGAAAATCCCTGACAATTTGCTACTAAGAACAATGTAAGCAGGCGGCTATAGCATCAAACCAAGAATAGTGATTTTCCCCAGTACATATAATCAATAACATACCATAGATTGAGACAAATATTGTCAACGGCTTCTTATCTGTTGTTGTAGTTCCAGTATTAAAAGTGTACAAATTACTCATGCAATTACAATAATGGAGAAACTAGATCGACGCAGCTTTTGGGTGTTGAAAATATCAGAGAATGTTTTTTCATAAAATCTGTATATCCAGAATGTGTTTTACATAGAGGTGCTGCTCACAAAATTAGAATATCATCAAAAAGTTAATTTATTTCAGTTCTTAAATACAAAAAGTGAAACTCGTATATTATATAGATTAATTCGAAACAGAGTGATTTATTTCAAGTGATTATTTCTGTTAATGTTGATGATTATGGCTTACAGCCAATGAAAACACAAAAGTCATTATCTCAGTAAATTAGAATACTTTATAACATCAGCTTGAAAAAATGATTTTAAAATTAGAAATGTTGGCCTACTGAAATGTATGATCAGTAAATGCACTCAATACTTGGTCGGGGCTCCTTTGGCATCAATGCAGCGTGGCATGGAGGCGATCCGCCTGTGGCACTGCTGAGGAGTTATGGAAGCCTAGGTTGCTTTGTTAGCAGCCTTCAGCCCATCTGCATTGTTGGGTCTGGTGTCTCATCGTCCTCTTGACAATACCACGTAGTCTCTCTATGGGGTTAAGGTCAGGAGAGTGTTCTGGCCAATCAAGCACAGTGATACTGTTGTTTGTAAACCAGGTATTGGTACTTTTGGCAGTGTGGACAGGTGCCAGGTCCTGCTGGAGAATGAAATTTCCATCCCCAAAAAACTTGTCGAGAGAGGGAAGCATGAAGTGCTCTAAAATTTCCTGGTAGACGACTGCGCTGACTTTGGTCTTGATAAAACACAGTGCTCCTCAAACCATCACTGATTGTGGAAATCTGCTTTTGTATCAGTAATCATAGCTTTCTCCAGATTTACTGTGGATAGTGTCATAAAATAAGCACTGTCAGGTAGACTGCCATGACTGCTGAGGCTAGTGATTGGCTGTAGTTGTCACAAGTTGTTGATGGGAAATCCCTGTTGCAGCTCCATAACTAAAGACTGCCAGGAAGCAGTACATGTGGCTCTGGAACTGTGGGGGCTTCAAAAGGTAAGCGATGCCTGTTATTTTAAAGCATTACTTGCCTATCTCGCAGTTTTTCCTGAAATATGTAATGCCCCTAGGTTGCATTCACACTTTTTCCTTTTCTTTATTTTTATTGGATAGCACATAGCACATTATAGCCTATGGTTTTCACAGATTTGTGTGCATTTTTATGCATATGTCCATGATGTGAATGGAAAAAGTGCTGTCTGTTTCTGGGGAAGACTATGATCTTTTATAGTGACTCACTGCTATCAACTAGACATGAGCGAGTATACTCGTTAGGATTTGGTACTCGGCGAGTAATGCGGTACTCGAATCCTAGCGAGTAAATTTCACTACTCGTCTTGCAATATTCAGATCTCCCGCCCGGCATGTGTCAGCCAATCACAGTAAAGCCACCGCCTTCTTTGTTGTGGCATTACTGTGACTGGCTGGCTGCACAGCCTCATATGTGTGTGTTTGGGGGTCTGTGCGGGCTCTGCCGGGCTGATCGGGGGTCAGTGCCGCACAGACCCCCAATCAGCCTGGCAGAGCCCACACAGACCCATGATCAGCCCGGCAGAGCCCACACACACACACAGCCCCCAGACCCCCACACACATTCTCCGCCCGCACACCTAGTCTTCGCCCATTACTCGCATTTCCCATAGACATACATTGGACTCGCTACTCGTTACGAGTACCCAAGTATTAAGAGCTACTCGTAGCAAGTACAGCGAGTATTTCACTACTCGCTCATCCCTAATATCAACTTTTTCCATTTTAAGCCAATTGTATTACATTATTTGTGATTGCTTTATTTAGGAATTTGTACTAACTGCAATATTACAATGCTGAGAGCTGAGTACATTTAGTAAAAACTACGATACAGCATAACTTTAGGGGGGCTTGTGTTGGAAGTGCTTTTTACTGGAAGATATATGGAGCATTTCCACCACCTGATTTAACTTAGGGTACCGTCACACTTGGCGATGCACCAGCGATCCCGACAACGATGCCTGGTAGGGATCGCTGGTGCGTCGCTACGAGGTCGCTGGTGAGATTTCAAACAGTCAGATCTCAACAGCGACGCAGCAATGATACGGAACAATATGACGGTCGTTGGGACCCTGTCTCTCAGACCTGTAGTATTGAGGTCGTTCGTCATTGTCCCTGTCAAACACAGCAATGCATGCTGGCCAGCGGGACAAGAACGATCAAAAAATGGCCCAGGACATTCGAGCACGATCAGCAACATCACAGCAGGGACCCGATCGCTGCTATGTGTCACACTAGCGAGATCTCGGCGAGATCGCTGTTGCGTCACGAAATAGGTGACGCAACAGCCATCTCGCTGTGATCTCGCTATGTGAGACGGGGGCTTTAGGAACAATTCTTTCACGATAATCTTGCTGTTTAAACAGGTTGCTAATTATCTGACAAGTTAGTAAAATACTTGCGTATCAGATAAATTTTCTCTTAGTTTTCTCAAAAGATCATTGTCCTCTGCAGCACATCATCCTGTGAACAAGATTCGCACTGCCTAGAACAATGGCAAATTATGCACACTGAATGATTTATTACCGATTGCTCAGTGTGTATTGAAAGTGCAGAGTGCCTGTGTAAACAGGCTACTAGACGACCACCCACCGACACACATGTTAGTTGGTTAATGCCGTGCACTGCACAGTATAAAAGAACCTTAACACAAATTAACTGGCAGAAATGTGCCAAATTGTATAGAATCACTTGGTTTCACAGCTAAAGGCACAATTAATTTCTTCCTCAATATTATATTGTTACACTCCACTCTACAGTGTAGTCAGCAACAAAGTATATCGTTATGAGGACAGTAATACATCATAATGGTAATGTCTAAAAACAATAACATTGAGATAAATACATTGGTTTTAGAATGAAAATTATAAGTTCATGGCCAATGTTCATGGGTTCAGCACTTGGATTACCACAAATTGCTCAATTGCTGTTCTACACCTATACCTGCAACTTGAAACTATTGGCAAGCAGAGATGGAGCACAGCAATTAGCGGTGATCAGTCATGCAAGTAATACCACAGTAGCCAAACGTCTATTTTCTCCAATATAAAAAAAAATAATAATGATGAAATTAAATTATTTACAAATGTATTTATTATTCTAGATTAATATCATGAATATGGATTCTGTAAAAATTGCAACAATTTTTTTCATCTTTTTCTATGACACAAAAAAATGGAGAAATGGATGTAACGAGCAGATACGTACCAGCTCCTTTTTCTTCATACATTCCATAAGGATCATAAAAAGGTGCTGTGCTTGGGTTCGAGTATAGGTGAAGGTCTTCTGAATAGTAACTAGTAGTTGGTCCCTTAATGATTCATTAATAAGGCTGAAAAGAGATGCAAACAATATAAATAAAATTACATTTACAGGTTACAATAGCCTTGCAGTTCACAAACATGCTATTTTCAATCCAAAATTGAGAGCATTCAGTGGCTTATACTAGAGATGAGAAGATCTGGTCATCTGGGAATCTGGTCCAGTGTCCAGGTCAGTGGTATCTGGCGGCTAGACAGGAGTCCCATGAATCTCTTACCTTCTGGTGTCCCCAGGGCAGCATATGATGTCAGGGCTAATGCCACATCATCTGTGCGACGTGATGCACAGATGAAGTCACGCCAGCCATGGCTGATCAAAAGCCTCAATGGGAACAATGGAATGTAATAGATTTTCTATACTTCAGTCTAGCCACCAGATACCACGGACCTGGATGCTGAGTCCCACGTATCGTATAGCTCATCTTCTAGTAGATACATTTTAATAGCTAGCTGAAAAGATGAAAACTTATCGCAAGATTGAATTACTATGTGAAGCAGAACTATCAGTCTGGGAAGGGGAGAGACCATTGTGGCAATAAATATTGGTGCAGTTCATAGAAAAAGAGTGTGAAAGTTTTATTGTCCACTGATTGATGTCTGGTCCTTGGTTGTGATGCCCTCATGAGGTCTGGGAGGGATATTTTTTAATTGACACAGAATGACATAAATCCATGCACTGTAATCATTCCTGATATGAGTTTGTCAAAGAATGTTATGCTTGTACTCGTCTTTCTCTCCAGGAAAAATTTTCATGTACGTGATGTTGTGGCCAGGGCAGCAAAAATATTTTTCCACAGGTAGATCTGTCCTTTTTTCTTTTATTTTGTGGTGATGAGAAGTCATCTGCATTCTAAACTTTTGACCACAAGTTGGACTTTTGCTACATATAATGAAAAGGCATCTGTCAGTAGGATCAACCCTCCTGAGCCATTTACATGACATGTAGGTCATAGAAAGTTGATTAAAATGATTCTTTAATATATGTGATATTGTGATCCGATGTCTTATTCCAGAGAAATCCAAGTTTTTCCTATATGTACAGTAGTTGAGCTGTTAAGAACTACTATACACAGGACACAGATCTGCATAAGAATCTGCCTCCAGAGATTATTTTAAATGAAAGGGGCCTTACCCATGTGACACATGTAACTATCACAGCACAGTAAAATTGAACTTTGTCTCATACCAAACATATTGACAGCCGCAGCTCTCACCACTTTGTGGTATTGCAGCACTATTACAACCCTGTCTGCCTGTGACCTGGAACCTGAAGCTGAGAGGAACCTGCAGATGTGTCAGGTATAATCACACACAGCTCTGCAGTGAGATCAGGAGAGCAAAGCGCAGCCATTACATAACTTCCCATTTTATTAAAAATAAGTTCTAGAGGCAGATTCTCATGCAGATCAGTGTCCGTCCCAAAGTTCTTAACAGCTCATTTACATGTAAGAAAAACATGGATTTGTGTGGAAAAAACATTGGATTGCAGATATCAAGGTGTCAATTTATCCAACTTCCTATTACCAGTATGGCCATATAGATGGCTTAGATGAGCTGATCCTACTGACAGATTTCATTTGAGTACACTACATTAGGTGTGGTGCAGCTGAAAGTACCTGGAATCTTGTAATCCTGATGTGAGTTGGGAAACTTTATTGTCCTTGGTCAGGTTTTACATTTTGTCTGGTTGCTTTTGACAGTGATGCTTCTCGTATTCGGGGGTTGTCTAAAACAGAACAGTGAGGTCTGGAAATATGTATTTTAATTGGACTTCTTTTTGTAATAATGGTTATATTTTCTGTATATGCTCCCCACAACACCTCCAGATGTGGATTGTGGGTGACTATTAGAGGTACCTGGAGACTATCTTGGCTTTTGGTACAGGGACATCTCTATTTTATTGGTCTGTACCTTGATGATGGTGTCCAAAAAGTTTATTTCAGTACAGGAGTAGTTGAGTGTTATGTCGATAGTGGTATGAAATTGATTAAAGAAGCCTTCCTCCCATCAAAGTTGTTATCCTCTAAATATATTGCAGTCACCATATTGTATAACACTGCGTCCTTAAATTTGCTTACTTTGCCTTTTTATTCAGCTAATTCTTCTCTTTTCTCTGCTTTATGTAGAAACAGGAAGTTTCTTGTCCCTTTTTCCTGTCACTCCAGATGATTAAAATGTCAGTATAATGAATTTACATGAAATATCAGGCAGAAAACGTACTATTCACATCTTCATGTGTCTTACACAGAGGCACAGACATCGGTTACACATGGCAGCACTTTACTTGTAAATGACATTTCAGGGGTATGGCTTGCCTGTTTTGAACACTCTATTGCTTTTTCTTGTCCATCATTAACTAAAGCCCTCTCCAGTGATACCCTTGCCCCAGCCTGGCAAGTTCAGTATCAATTCACTATGATTCCCAGGTCTGGTCTACAAGTTGCCATCTTTTCAACCCCACTTCTTCGGGTTACTAGCTATCCCACAGCTATAACTCCGCTGGGATTCTGGCCATATCCAACTGAAGCTTTCTGTCTCTAATTCACTTCAACACAGGGTAAGGGATGCTTCGGCTGTATTACCATGCCACTTGATCCACTTACAGAATCTTGCTATCTCTGTTCTGCCTCTTTCTCTTACACACTCCTCACTATGAGGCCTAGTTTGTCACATTCCCTGTGTCTGGCTTCACTTCACTGACTGCTGACTCACACGAACCAGGAATTAACCCTCTTCTTACTCCCAAACACCTATTCCATCTGCATAGCTGTCTTACTGTTAACTCTTCCTTTCCCAGCTATCTAATTTACTACAGCTGTAATGGGAGACATTACATTAAGTTCAATACATAACAGTGCTCCACAAAAATACATTTTATAGGAACAAATAGAAGTCTTCAGGGAGGGTGTCAGACATCTTCTCACTCCTTTACAGGGTGTCAACAGGTTGGGGGCACCTAAGTTTTGTGGTCGCTATTGACTGTGGTATCTAACGAGTTTGCACCAGAACGTTGATTGTATATTACTGCTGGCTAGTGATGGGCGAGTAGCATCATTGCTCGGGTCTCCCAGAGCATGCTCGGGTGGTCTCCGAGTATTTTGGTGTGCTCGGAGATTTAGTTTTCGACATCTCTGCTGCATGAATTGCGACTTGCAGACAGGCTGAATTCATGTGGGAATTCCCTAACAAACAGGCAATCCACACTTGTATTCAAGTTGTCTAGCAGTCGCAAATCATGTATCTGAGGCGACGAAAACTAAATCTCCGAGCACGCCAAAATACTGGGAGACCACCCGAGCATGCTCGGGAAAACCCGAGCAACGAATATACTCGCTCATCACTACTGCTGGCAACCACTGCTGATCAAGCAGGCACAGGTCTTTGACAATCACTGCACATAACTGTATGCCCATTGGGAGTGGAAGACCTGCAGATCTGAGGTACAGTTTTGTCTATCTGGAGGAAGGAATAAGATCTAGGCTTATCGTACTCCTATTCAGCTTTATAATTTTATAATTAATTTATGGTGCATTACAGAAACATATTTTTTTTAAAGAAAATATTTTTCCTCTTGCATTTTTCATGTGTTTGATGTGTCCCAGATTTCACATGCCAAAAATCTTAGAAGAAAATTACAGGCTTTATAAATAAGTCATCTATTTCTTTTCTTCTCCTAGCCAGCCAATGCACTGTATCTAGATGATCATTAGATGCTTCTGGAAATATGGCGACTTTAGTTATCTGGATAGTTGGCAGTAGGCAATTACAATCTTTTGGAAGTGCTATTCTTAAAAACCTCTGTAAGATACAGAAAATTTATAAAACTCATGGAAATTTTATATGTACAGTACAGTATGTAGATTTTTAACAATTTACGGTATGTATTTGTTTTTTTAAAAAGCTTTATATCACTGGCTATTTATTTTTATTATTGTTTCCACATTCATTACATGTTCAGTTTTCTAACTTCAACTATATTTGTCATGTACTATGTATTATGTCAGTAGAGTTAGAAAAGCGAAGGCAGAGGGTGGCAGCTTCTGAGATCCTTCATATTTAACAGGATCCAGTTTTATTACAAAAAATAAAGCACTGCCAACATTACTGAGCTCTTTTTAATGATAAATGACATTTCTTCCTTCATTTGGAGCAAGAAGACTCAGTAATATACACTATATATCATGATTATATATAGTGTGAGATCTATTAATCATAAAATCTCACACTCTACTGAAGAGAGAGAGCTAACACTGCTGAACATAAAAGCTAACACTATACATAAGAGAGGACCCCCGCTGACCATAAGAGCTTACACTCTACAGGAGAGAGACAGCTAACACTGCTGAACATAAGAGCTAAAACTATACTCTACATAAGAGAGGACCCCGCTGACCATAAGAGCTTACACTCTACAGGAGAGAGAGAGCTAACACTGCTGAGCATAAGAGCTAACACTATACTCTACATAAGAGAGGACCACATTGACCATAAGAGCTTACACTCTACAGGAGAGAGAGAAGACTTTGCTTATCATAAGAGCTTGCACTCTACAAACAAGAGAGAGAGAAAGGACTCCGATGACCATAAAAGCTTGCACTCTACAGGCATTAGAAAGAAAGAAAGAGGACCTTGCTGACCATAAGAGCTCACACTCTATAGGAGAGAGACAGGACCCTGTTGATCATAAGATCTCACACTCTACAGGAGAGAGAGAGAGATAACACTGCTGACCATAAGAGCTTACACTATACTCTACAGAAAAGAGGGAGAGAGGACCCCATTGATCATAAGGTCTCACACTCTACAGGAGAGATGGATAACCCTGATGACCAAAAGCACTTACACTCTAATCTACACAAGAGAGGGAGATAGGGCCCTTAAGATCTTACATTCTACAGGAGATAAAGAGCTAAAGGACCTCGTTGACTATAATAACTTATACACTACAGGCAAGATAGAGAGAGAGGACCCTGCTAATCATAAGAGCTTACACTTCTCGAGAGAGAGAGAGACTTACCCTGCACCCTGGCTATGATGGTCCAGGTACTGGCCACCACTATACAAAGTATAATAACCTGTAAGACACAACCTGTCTCCTCCATGCATCTGTGACATGGTCTCCCGGTATCTACCCGCACGCAACCTTCAATCCTCTCAAGAGCTCCTTCTCTACTCCCCCTCATCTCTTCTTTCCACAACCGCATACAAGACTTCTCCCTTGCTTCCCCCATACTCTGGAACTCTCTGCCGCAACACATCAGACTCTCACCAACAACGGAGACCTTCAAGAAGAACCTAATGACCCACCTGTTCCGACAAACCCAGCGCCTGCAATGATCCTCGGTCTAATGAACCACGGCACAACCAGCTCTACCCTCTCCTATTGTATCCTCACCCATCCCTGTAGACTGTGAGCCCTCATGGGCAGGGTCATAGTAACATAGTTTTGAAGGCTGAAGGAAGACCTTATGTCCATCTAGTTCAGCCTATTTTTAGTGCAGCTGTTCTGCATTGTTGATCCTGGGGAAGGCAAAAAACCCACAGAGTAGAAGCCAATTTTCTCCATAGGGAAAAAAATTCCTTCCCCTAAGCTGGGTCAACCATTCTGTTATTCGTAACCTTCTATACTGTTACTCACAAGAAAAGCATCCATTCCTTTCTTAAATTCATTCAGTGAGGTGGCCATCACCACTTCCTCAGGAAGAGAATTACAGAGCCTCATTGCTCTTACCGTGAAGAACCCTCTTCTATGCTGGTGCAGAAATTGTCTTTCCTCCAAACGAAGAGAATGCCCCCTTGTTCTTGTCACAGTCCTTGGTACAAGCAGTTCATTGAGAGAGATCTCTGTATTGCCCTCTGATATACTTGTACATATATATTAAGTCTCCCCTAAGTCTTCCCTTTTCTAGAGTAACTAGACCTAATTTTGATAACCTTTCTGGGTATTGTAGTGAACCAACTCCATTTATCATTTTAGTAGCCCGCCTTTGAACCCTTTCAAGTTCAGTAATGTCTTTCTTGAGCACCGGCGTCCAAAATTGCACACAATACTCCAAGTGTGGTCTGACGAGTGATTTGTACAGAGGGAGAATTATGTTTTCATCTCGTGTCCCCAGACCTCTTCTAATGCATCCCATGACCCTATTTGCTTTGGTGGCAGCTGCCTGACACTGGGCACTCCAATTTAGCTTCTTATTGACTAAGATGCCTAAGTCTTTTTCCATGTCTGATTTCCCCAGCAGTTTCCCATTTAGTAAGTAATTGTAGCATCTGTTTCTCCTTCCCATGTGCATAACCTTACACTTATCTGTGTTAAACCTCATTTGCCATTTTTCAGCCCAATTCTCCAATTTACTCAAATCTGTCTGTAGTTGCAAACTGTCCTTTGTGTTAACTACCTTACATAGTTTTGTATCATCTGCAAATACTGATATTTTACTGTGTAAGCCATCCTCTCTCCTTCTGTACTTGTGTGTCCCTTGTCTTGCACATGTTTATTGTACTTGTCTATATTTCCCCTTTTCACATGTAAAGCGCCATGGAATAAATGGCGCTATATAAATGTATAATAATAATAATAAAAGATGTCATAGCTGCAGGGCATTATGGGGAGGAAAGCATGGCAGCTTCAAAATGACATTAACCTGCTCCCTGTTTGCAAGGCTCATTTGGTGTAGTGGATCTGCTAAGCTTCTGGTCCGGGGGGAGGGGGGGGCATGGACTCCAGGCGTTAGTGCAGTTTCCCAGAGGATAAGTGGAATCTATTATTTGTACTATCTGGGATTTCAGGAGCAGTCAGACAGATGGAGTGGAACCCACCAGGGATGGATGCAAGTTGAAAACACAAGTAAAGGCAGTGGAGCAAACCAATTATGGAACATTATAGTCTCAATGCTAAGAAATTTTTGTGTGTCCTAATGGGCCTTAAATATGCTTAGGGGATGACATCACTGAACTATGCCAGGCAACCTGCAAAACCCAGCGTGGAGCACAACAGAAGGCAGTGGACCAACGTAAAGGAAGCAGAGCCTGGGATACCTAGGACAAATGTGTAACACTGATGCTTCAGCAGTGTGGAAAATGGTGCTGAACCAGTAAATTACATTTCAAAATACTCAAATTCATGTGAAATCATGAATTTCAGGAAATTTGACTTGAAATTGATGCTTCGTGGCTAGATCTGCTGATTTTTAATCAGTACACCTCAAAAGATGGATGCTTTATGTATAATGAGACTGATTGATAAACATGAGGGGAATTAGTTGACATTAGTGGTAAAAGTTGGCAACTTTATTGGTTATGTCTTACTGTGAAGTCAATCTAAATGAGTAATGGGAAAATAGATCTCATCAACTTTCAATTCCTGCAACCCCTATGGCCTCTTTCACACTTCAGTTTTTTGCATCAGTTCAAATCCGCCAAAAAGTCAGAGAAGCGGATCCTTTCTCAACTGATGTGAACGGATGGCACAGGATCCGTTTTGAGACGGATCCTGAAAATGAGGAAATAAAGGAACTGCTGGCCGGGAAGGGGGAGAGAGAGAGAGAGAGAGAGAGAGAATTTTTTTGTTTTGTCCGGCATGCAGAAAGAAATTCGGGTTAAATGAGTGTCTGGAGGATCCGCCAGAGAAAAAAAACGTTGCAAGCTCCATTTTGAAATCTTTGAGGATGGTGACAGACAGCAACTTTTGGCGGATCCTCAAAAAAAACGGATGCAACGGACAGCAATCCGTCACAATCCGCCATTAATGCAAGTCAATGGGGAAAAAAAACGGATCCTCAAAAGAAAATTGAGGATCTGTTTTTTTCAAAACCTGGCGGATTGTGACTGATTGTAAAAAACTGAAGTGTGAAAGAGGCCTATGTTGGTGTATATGTACTAAGGGGGTTCATCTATCTTTTCTCTAAATAGGGGAATTATAGCTGAACCTTTTATGGAGGGTCACAAATGGCTGCACTAGGTAGGCTTATCTGATTGGAAATGTACATGAGTGGTATGTGGCTGTTGTTGGATTCTGGGAGCTTTGAAGCTATCATTGTATAGCCATTTCTGTATGATGATCATTTTATTTGCACACTGTACATAGCACCTCAAAAGACAGAACAGAACAGAGAAACTTGCCTCAGAGTGGTGCTGGCTTGAATGCTCACTGCAAACATGGAGAAAAGTGATTTGAATCTACTCAGACAAAGTCAAGAGCCACATTTCAGCATCCAAAAATGTTAGATGTTTGTTAGATTAAGAAATGCTAAATCAATGCTTATATTTCTTATTAGTTGAGAAATTCACCACCACATTATGGGTGTCAGGTCCAAGCATTCCTACAAGAAATCTGACCCCCTTAGACTAGCATTTCTTCTAGGGAGTCAGATGCGTATAATTATGTACTAAATAATAAAACACTGGGTAGAACTGTCACTGAAAAAGACTTGGGTGTTTGGGTAGATGGTAAAAATCACTTCAGTGATCAGTCAGGTAGCTGCTGCCAAGATATATAAAATACTGTGATGCATTAAAAGAGTCATAGATGCTTATGACCAGAACATCATTTTTCTTCTATATAAGTCACTAGTGCGGCCTCACTTAGAATACTATGTACAATTTTGGTCACTGGTGCATATGAAATATATAGCGGGTGCAGAGAAAAGCAATCAAGGTTATAAAAGGTAAAGGTGGACTGCATTACCAAGACAGGTTATTAAACCTAGGGTCAATCTGTTTGGAAAAATGGACATTTAGGGGCAATCTTATGACAATGTACAAATATATGAGGGGACAGTGCAGAAATCTTTCTAATGATCTTCTTAGGGTATGTGCACACGCTGCGGATTCTGCTGCTGACCCGCAGCGGATTTGGCCCTGCGGATCCGCAGCAGAATTAGCTGCGTTGTACAGTACCATTATATCCTATGGAAAATTGAAACCGCAGTGCAGACGGTGCGGAATTTTCTGCACGGTTTTTGCTGCGGTTTCCAGTCCGCAGAAAGAATTGACATGTCATTCTTTTCTGCGGATTCCGCTGCGGTTTGCCATCTCCTCCATTGTAGAGATGATAAACCGCAGGGCAAAACCACAGGCTAATCCGCAGATAAACCGCAGGTCTTTTGACCTGTGGATTTACCTGCGGATTTTGCAAAATCCGTGCGGAAAAATCCGCAGACCAATCCGCAGCATGTGCACACACCCTTAGACTTAAGCTCACAATAAGCACAAAGGGGCCTCCTCTACGTATTGAGTAAAGAAGGTTTAATCATAATCACAGATTGTAATGCCAGTGTGTTTGTACCTTGTTTCCCCGGCGTTACTCTGCATGTCTCTGCATTAACCCTTTTCTCCTTTCCCCCTAATTAACTGGGAAACTGTTGTCTGTTACCTATATGGATGCTGCTCAGTTCCCAGCTTTGCTGCATAGCCGTACATGCGTGTGTGGTTCCGCTGCGCTGCATGGCTATCCGCTTGTGCGGTCCCTGGCTACCGCTGTGGAAAGCTATCTGCGGGTTTCTACAGTAGGTCCTCTGCACTGTGCATGACTTACCACGTGTGTTCAGGCTTGCAGCTCTTGCCAGGTGTCCTTTGCAATGCTGATTTGTGTCTGGCTGTGCTAAGGGTGCATGTGGCCACACCTACCTTGCTTTTATGAGGAATGGGTGTGTGCTAGAATTGCTCCAGCCTATTGCAGGGAGGCAGCTCCTATATAAAGTTTCTCTGCCCTGTGGGGCATTGCCAGAGCTTCGCATTGAGTTCCTGAACCTAGCCATGTATGTTTGTGTTTTCAGCTCCTGCTCTGATTGCTATCAGTTCTGGGTGAGCTGATGCCCTCTGTCCTGTCTTTTTTTCCGCCTGCTCTGGGGGCAGAATACCAAGATCGCCTTTCCTGGAGGTTGCATATCCAGGCCCGTTCCTGTTGTGTCTTGTTTCCTGAATCCTTGATCCTGGATCTGTTCTGGTACCTGACACTGTCTGAACTGTGTCCTCTGTGTTTTGATCCTGAGGGCTTTCTGTGTCTTGAACCCTGTGCCCAGTGACTATGACTCTTTTCTGACTGACTTTCTGTGATCTAACCTGGGTTCATCTTGGAAGTAGGAGTCTGGTGTGTCCGCTGAGATTTTGCTATTCTGTGCTCAGCTTGTTATTCAGTGCAATCCCCTGCCGGTTCCAGTCCAACCCGGCGGGGCTTGCACCAGACCGCTTGGGTTCCTTTTTAGGTCACTGCCAGATGTCTGGAGCCTGATGACCGTGGCCTCTTGGCCAGAGCTTACTGTCATGACTGCGACCACGGACGCGGCCCAGCCGACGCCTCCAAGTCACCTGACCATGACAACGTGGGGCGAGCGGACCAGGTGAGGACGGAATGTGGACCCACTGGACCACATAGGGTAACCTGGACCTACTCAGACTAGGGAAGGGTAGCGATCAGGGTCAGTGGCAGCTGAGCATGTGGAAGAGAAGGCGATGTGCAGAACTATATGACACCGTGCAACATCAGGTATGACGACATAAAGTTTACTCAAACAGAAACACAGTACATGAAAGAAATTTAATTATGCCAGGCTCCCGATTCCGCACATCAGGGAAAGGTACATGTCTCAGGATAACAGACGGAAGCATGAGGACATCACAGGTTAATGCAGTCCAGGGTCATCTGGCTGGGCATACTAAGATGGCCTCTCTCTCAGGCCTCAGGCGTAGCACAGGCTCAGCAGGAGAACATCAGACACTGACCTCGTCTGACGTCTATCCGAGGTCGGTGTCTGATTTTCTCCTGCTGAACCTGTGCTATGCCTGAGGCCTGAGAGAGAGGCCATCCTAGTATGCCCATGCCAGATGACACTGGACTGCATCAACCCGTGATGACCCCTGCCATCATCTGACGTCTATCCACGGTTACAATTTTGCCTCCATTATTTGCTGATAAAGTACTGCATTCATCCTTCCTTCAACTTTGATCAAGTTTTCTGTGCCTTTGTAGCTCAAACATCCCCAAAACATCAGCATTCCTCCTCCATGCTTTACAGTAGGAATGGTGTTCCTTTCATCATAGGTCTTCTTGACCTCTCTCCAAATGTAACATTTATGGTTGTGACCACAAAGTTCAATTTTTGTCTCATCACTCCAAATTACCTTGTTCCAGAAGTTTTGAGGCATGTCTCTGTACTGTTTTGCATATAGCAGGTGAGATACTTTGTGGCATTTGCCCAATAATGGCTTTCTTCTGGTGACTTGACCATGCAGCCCATTTTCTTCAAGTGCCTCCTTATTCTGCATCTTGAAACAGCCACACTGCTAGTTTTCAGAGAGTCCAGTATTTCATTTGATGTTATTTGTGGGTTTTTCTTTGCATCACGAATTTTCCTGGCAGTTGTGGATGAAATTTTTGTTGGTCTACCTGATCGTGATTTTGTTTTTACAGAGCCCCTGATTTTCCATTTGTTAGTCACAATTTGAATACTAGTGACTGGCATTATCAATTCCTTGGATATCTTTTTGTATCCCTTTCCTGTTTTATACAGTTCAACTACCTTTTCCAGTAGATCCGTTGGCAATTCTTTTGCTTTCCCCATGACTCACAATCCAGAAACATCAGTGGCTGGATGAAAGATGGAAGAGTCTGTCTGGATCCCAGAAACTCACTCAGCTTTTATGCACACGCACTGATTACAAGCAAGCAGGTCACAGGTGAGGCCAAAATAACAAGGGTATGTTAACTTTTGATCAGGGTCATTTGGATGTTTTGGGTTGTCATTATGATTTAGACAAATAAAATACAGTATTTTGACAATAAATGGCTTCACCCAACCACTAACTATGAGTGGAGAAAAAGTTTTGGTGTTATCATTCATATTCTCTGAAAAAAGGCCAAGAAATCAAAAATTCTGCTGGGGTATGTAAACTTTTGTGCACAACTGTATACTATATACTGTTGAATACCTATCCATAGTAGCATTTTGCTCTCATTAATTTTTGTACATTATTTATGAATATACAGTGCCTTGCAAAAGTATTCGGCTCCCTGGAAATTTTCAACCTTTTCCCACATATCATGCTTCAAGCATAAAGATACCAAATGTAAAGTTTGGTGAAGAATCAACAACAAATGGGACACAATTGTGAAGTTGAGCAAAATTTATTGGTTATTTTAAATTTTTGTGGAAAGTCAAAAACTGAAAATTGGGGAGTGCAATATTATTTGGCCTCTTTACTTTCAGTGCAGCAAACTCACTCCAGAAGTTCATTGTGGATCTCTGAATGATTCAATGTTGTCCTAAATGACTAAGGATGATAAATACAATCCACCTGTGTGTAATCAAGTCTCCGTATAAATGCACCTGCTCTGTGATAGTCTCAGGGTTCTGTTTGATGCACAGAGAGCATCATGAAGACCAAGGAACACAACAGGCAGGTCTGTGATACTGTTGTGGAGAAATTTAAAGCCAGATTTGGATACAAAATGATTTTTGGGACACAGAGCTGTATGAGGGATTATGTTTTGTTCCCTGAGCTTACAATTTTATTGTTTAAAGCTGGATTTAGAAACAAAATGATTTCCAAAACTTTAAACATCCCAAGGAGCACTGTGCAAGCGATCATATTGAAATCGAAGGAGTATCATACCACTGCAAATCTACCAAGACCCGGCAGTCCCTCTAAACTTTCCATCTCAAACAAGGAGAATAATGATCAGAGATGCAGCCAAGAGGCCCATGATCACTCTGGATGAACTGCAGAGATCTACAGCTGAGGTGAGACAGTCTGTTTATAGGACAAGTCGTACACTGCACAAATCTGGCCTTTATGGAAGAGTGGCAAGAAGAAAGCCATTTCTCAAAGATATCCATAAAAAGTGTCATTTAAAGTTTGCAACAAGCCACCTGGGAGACACACCAAACATGTGAAAGAAGGTGCTTTGGTCAGATGAAACCAAAATCGAACTTTTTGGCAACAATGCCAAACGATATGTTTGCCGTAATGGCAACACAGCTCATCACCCTGATCACACCATCCCCGCTGTCAAATATGGTGGTGACAGCATCATGGTTTGGGGCTGCTTTTCTTCAGCAGGGACATGGAAGATGGTTAAAATTAATGGGAAGATGGATGGAGCCAAATACAGGATTATTCTTGAAGAAAACCTGTTGGCATCTGCAAAAGACCTTAGACTGGGATGGAGATTTGCCTTCCAACAAGACAATGATCCCAAACATAAAGCAAAATCTACAATGGAATGGTTCACAAATAAACATATCCAGGTGTTAGAATGGCCAAGTCAAAGTCCAGACCTGAATCCAATCAAGAATCTGTGGAAAGAGCTGAAAACTCCTGTTCACAAACGATCTCCATCAAACCTCACTGAGCTCGAGCTGTTTGCCAAGGAAGAATGGGAAAGAATTTTGGTCTCTCAATGTACAAAACTGATAGAGACATACCCCAAGCAACTTGCAGCTGTAATCTCAGCAAAAGGTGGCGCAACAAAGTATTAAGTTAAAGGGGCTGAATAATATTGCACGCCCCACTTTTCAGTTTTTGAATTTCCACAAATATTTAAAATAACCAATAAACTTCGTTCAACTTCACAATTGTGTTCCACAATTTACATTTGGAATCTTTATGTTTATGGCATGATATGTGGGAAAAGGTTGAAAAGTTCCAGGGAGCTGAATACTTTCGTAACGCACTGTATCTGATGGATTGCTTTATTTTTTTGGTTTCATTTTATTTCATTCTTGTCTCTTGCATCATTTGAAGATTTCTATCAGGTCCTCTTATTCAGTACAGTAAAATATTTTTACATTTACTAAAAGGATGGCAAAAATAGGATCTTCTTGGTGAATGGTCCT
Organism: Dendrobates tinctorius; assembly: GCF_039654945.1. Taxonomy (NCBI): domain Eukaryota; kingdom Metazoa; phylum Chordata; class Amphibia; order Anura; family Dendrobatidae; genus Dendrobates; species Dendrobates tinctorius. Next base: position 11,736,017 of record NW_027361802.1, read on the forward strand.
GACTAGAGTTGAGCGATACCGTCCGATACTTCAAAGTATCGTATCGGATGGTATCGGCCGATCTTTAAAAAAAGTATCGGTATCGCCGATTCCGATACCGGAAGTCCCATTCAAGTCTATGGGACTTCCGGTATCGGAATAAGAAAAACCCTTTCCTGCCCTTGTACAGCCTCTCTGGGGTCTGTACGGGCCTTTCGGGGGGCTGTGCCGGCCTGCCAGGGGGTCTGTGCAGGCTCCGGTGGTCTGTGCCGGCCTGCCGGTGGTCTGTGCAGGCTCCGGGGGGCTGTGCCGGCCTGCCGGGGGGCTGTGCCGGCCTGCCGGGGGGCTGTGCAGGCTCCGGGGGGCTGTGCCGGCCTGCCGGGGGGCTGTGCCGGCCTGCCGGGGGGCTGTGCAGGCTCCGGGGGTCTGTGCAGGCATCGTCCGATGGGACTACAAGTCCCATCGGGCGATGCCTGCTACCATGACAGTGATTGACACATTAGCCAATGATGGGACAGTAGTAGTCCCATCATCCGGCTAATGTGTTAAATGTAAAAAAAAAAAAAAAAAAAAAAAAAATTACATGCTACATACATACAACATGCATACTACATACATGCTACATTCATACTACATACTACATACATGCAACATACATACTACATATATACTACATGCATGCTACATACATACTGCATGCTACATACATACCACATATATACTACATACATACTACATGCATGCTACATGCTACATACATAACACATATATACTACATGCATGCTACATACATACTACATGCTACATACTACATATATACTACATGCATGCTACATACTACATGCTACATACATACTACATGCATGCTACATACATACTACATACATACTACATATATACTACATGCATGCTACATACATACTACATGCTACATACTACATGCATGCTACATACATACTACATGCTACATACTACATATATACTACATGCATGCTACATACATACTACATATATACTACATGCATGCTACATACTACATGCTACATACATACTACATATATACTACATTCATACTACATACTACATATATACTACATACATACTACATACATACTACATGCATGCTACATACATACTACATGCATGCTACATACATACCACATACATACTACATGCTACATACATACCACATATATACTACATACATACAATACATTCATACAATACATACATAGACATACAGTACATATAACATAGAGTAACATACTTACCAATACTTGTCACATTGTTCCCCGAAGCCATTGTCTATTCCGGGATAAATATTAACATAACAAACCACAAAAATACTCACCCACGATCCGAAGCAGTCCACGAGTGTGTCCCACGACGATCTTGGGTAGAGAACTGCAGCATCAGATGATGCTGCCGTTCTCTACGGGCTGCAGGAATCCAATGACGGAAGGTAGGTATCCTTCCGCACTGTATTCCTCCGCCACTTAAAAAAAAAAAAGTCCCTAGTCTCACTTTATGCCATTGCTGTGTGGGAAATTCCCACACAGCAATGGCATAAAGTGAGACTAGGGACTTTTTTTTTTTAAGTGGCGGAGGAATACAGTGCGGAAGGATACCTACCTTCCGTCATTGGATTCCTACAGCCCGTAGAGAACGGCAGCATCATCTGATGCTGCAGTTCTCTACCCAAGATCGTCGTGGGACACACTCGTGGACTGCTTCGGATCGTGGGTGAGTATTTTTGTGGTTTGTTATGTTAATATTTATCCCGGAATAGACAATGGCTTCGGGGAACAATGTGACAAGTATTGGTAAGTATGTTACTCTATGTTATATGTACTGTATGTCTATGTATGTATTGTATGAATGTATTGTATGTATGTAGTATATATGTGGTATGTATGTAGCATGTAGTATGTATGTGGTATGTATGTAGCATGCATGTAGTATGTATGTAGCATGCATGTAGCATGCATGTAGCATGCATGTAGTATGTATGTAGTATGTATGTAGTATGTATGTAGCATGTATGTAGCATGCAGTATGTATGTAGTATATATGTAGTATGTATGTAGTATATATGTAGTATGTATGTAGCATGCATGTAGTATATATGTAGTATGTATGTAGCATGCATGTAGTATGTATGTAGCATGTAGTATATATGTAGCATGCAGCATGTATGTAGTATGTATGTAGTATATATGTAGTATGCATGTAGTATGTATGTAGTATGTATGTAGCATGTATGTAGTATGTATGTAGTATATATGTAGTATGTATGTAGCATGCATGTAGTATGTATGTAGTATGTATGTAGCATGCAGTATGTAGCATGTATGTAGTATGTATGTAGTATGTATGTATGTATGTAGTATGTATGTAGCATGCAGTATGTATGTAGCATGTATGTAGCATGTATGTAGCATGTATGTAGTATGTATGTAGTATGTATGTAGTATGTATGTAGCATGCAGTATGTATGTAGCATGTATGTAGTATGTATGTAGTATATATGTAGCATGCATGTAGTATGTATGTAGCATGCATGTAGTATTTTTTTTTTTTTTTTTTTTTTTTAACATTTAACACATTAGCCGGATGATGGGACTACTACTGTCCCATCATTGGCTAATGTGTCAATCACTGTCATGGTAGCAGGCATCGCCCGATGGGACTTGTAGTCCCATCGGACGATGCTTGCACAGACCCCCGGACATCAGCACAGCCCCCCGGCAGGCCGGCACAGCCCCCCGGCAGGCCGGTACAGACCCTCACAGGGTGCACAGACCACCGGCAGGCCGGCACAGCCCCCCGGCAGGCCGGTACAGACCCCGGGCAGTCCACACAGCCCCCCGGCAGGCCGGCACAGCCCCCCGGCAGGCCGGCAGAGACCCCCGGAAGGCCCGAAATGACGGCGCATCATGATGCGCACACACCGCGCATCATGATGACGTCAGGCCGTCAATCAACTGAACTTCCGATTCCGATGCCGAATTCCGATATTGAAAAAATATCGGAAGTCGGTATCGGAATTCCGATACAGCAAGTATCGGCCGATACCCGATACTTGCGGTATCGGAATGCTCAACACTAGTCCTGACAAATAAAAGGGGCCAGTACACATAGGATATAAATTCAGTATAAGGCTAGGGCTACAAGGCGACATCTGTCACGTGACAGTGCAATCATTAAAACACATTATAATATTGGATGTAATGATTTCTCATGGTGTCGTGTTGCGACTTTAGACATACTGCGACTGCAAGACACAATCGCGAATGTTTCCAAATGTGTTGCATTTTCTGTTGCTGGTTGCAAGTTGCACATGACAGTTGTCAATGCAGGTCATATGTGACTGTGACTTGTGTGTGACTTACTGTATTTACAACAAATTCAGAACTCTAAAATAGTCATGTGACAGCAATTCGCTAAAAAGTTGCACATATATTTTTGCTGCAAAAGTATTCAGAGAACTGCTGTTGTGCAACAAGTGTCGCTGTGTAGCGCAGGCCTTTAGACTATGGTTACATGTGACATTTGTCATGTGGCAGTAATTCTCAGAAAACTCATGAAGCAAAAACATCTCTGCAACGTGTCTGTGACTCACTGTCATGTGACTGTGTTAGAGCTCTGATATTGCTGTAAAATAAAACAGTCAAGTTGTGACATGTCACATATCATAGAATCATACAATGTTAGAGTTGGAAGGGACCTCCAGGGTCATCATGTCTAACTCCCTGCTCAATGCAGGATTCACTAAACCAACTCGGACAGATGTCTGTCCAGCCTCTGTTTGAAGATTTCCATAGAAGGAGAACTCACCACCTCTCGTGGCAGCCTGTTCCACTCATTGATCACTCTAACTGTCAAAAAGTTTTTTCTAATATCTTAGGTTGGTTTCAGACCCGCCCCCTGCCGGCCCCATCCAGTAATTTCCTCCTACTATCGCACACGGCTGCAAGCGATCTGCGCACCCTATCTTTAGCATGTTGCATTTTGGTGCGCTCGGCGCACCTTCAAAAGTGCGCAGCGCATGCAAAAATCCTACTGGCGCACTGCCAGCGCATGGTCTGCACACCCTATGCTAAAGATAGGGTGTGCAGATCGCATGCAGCCGTGTGCGATAGTAGGAGGAAATGACCGGACGGGGCAGGCAGGGGGCGGGGCTTAGCGGCACCGTGCGCTGCATGTAAAATGCACTAGTCTGAAACCAGTCTAATCTGTATCTTCTCCCTTTCAGTTTCATTAAACATCACTTACAACTTGCATCGAAGTTCACAGCAAGTTAGATACTGCAGCTTGCGACAGAAAATCCAGGTAGTTTGAAAACATTTGTAACTCTGTTTCAATGTCATAATACATAACAGGTAGACACCATTGCAGGTCATTAGAATCACTGTTGCAATGCACTACTGCAATTTCAGTGCCACACAACATACAAATGCTGTGTAATTGAAGCCCAAAACTGGAGCCACATGGCGTCTTGCTGTTCTGCGACTCTTTTAGAGATGTACCTTTGATTTAAATAAAACAGCCAAGTTGTAGACAAGTTGCACGGAAGTCGCGTGCGACTTTCATTGAAATCTATGGCGATTGTGTCGTGTGCAACTTGTGACCACTGACAGAAAATCCAACACAATTGGAAATATATGTGGCTCTACAACTTCATTGTCACACCCTATTTAGCCCCAGCCTAAGTCTATGTTCCAACGATAAGTATTTGGTGAGTTTTCATGCTGCAAATTATCTTATTAGGTAAATTAGGTTACTTGTGTCTGTTTCATAGCGTTTGAGTAAGCTTCTTAAAATGTTCTTTTTTTAACGTGTTTTTGATACTGTGTATTTAGTGTCTTGTTGGTTGATCATGTTTTAAATAAAGCTGCTTTGTTTTTGCCACTTCCTGGTATTTGGCTTTGATAAAACTTTATTGATATAGACATGTATGGATTGCTAGAGTTTTTATTGCATTTTTGCAGTGGAATCACTCTAACACAACATGTACATTTTTTCCTGGGGATTTTCTAGATCCAGTACAAGTGTATGGAGAAAATCTGAGCATAACACTCAGCGTACACACAAGTGAAATTGACATGTTGCACATTTAAAAAATGCATTGCCGCTGAGTAGAAAGGAAGCACTCTGGTCATGAGATCTCTAAGTCCCATCCGCTTTGCTGGAACTTTTTTGCACAGCGCCAAAAACTCAGTCTTTCACAGAAAAACCAGTACTTCATCAAGGGTAGTCTTCAGAACACTTGCTAGTTGATGATTTGATGTAGATTGTGAGCCCTCGCGGGCAGGATCCTCTCTTCTCCTGTACCAGTCGTGACTTGTACTGTTTAAGAATACTGTACTTGTTTTTATTATGTATACTCCTACTCACATGTAAAGCTCCATGGAATAAATGGTGCTACAATAATAAATAATAAGAATATAACTGACCACAGTTTTAGTTGATTTTGAATAATTATTATGAAGAATGTCTCTGATATACAACATTGTATTTGCAAATCTTCAGATATCTTCCATTGCTATTTTTTCTCATGTGCACAGTCATTACATGGTAGCCATGGAAAGCATCAATCAGATGAGATGAACACATTTTGTCTTATTAACCTCATTAATGCTGATACTTATTTACAGCGGATATTGCAGGTAGCGATGCAGAGTAGGTATATGCGCTGTATAAATATGGTGGTCATGGTCACCGTGCTCTATATTATTAGAACACATAGAGATAGAGTTCATTTTGGGAGCAGTCTGCGATCAGGAAAGCAGAAAGCCGTTTCATTGCTGGACAACCTAATTTATCTCAGAAAAAAAATCAGAAATGTTTCAAAAGTTACTTAGTATTGCAAAACTTTAATGACCATAAAAATGATAGACAATAATAAAACTTTGCAAATGAATAAATCCAGAATATGTTGATCAGCCTACCCTCCATCTTCTGAGTATTTATGACCAAAGGCAAGAATATCGGATGCACGTCCGCTTCCATCACACACCACAACTGGAACAGGGGGGCTGTCTCGCAGATATTCCAAGACAATTGATATGACATTTGGTCCACCTTCCACAATAAGTGCCACCACTGGAACCCCTTGACCAATTCCTGTAGAGGTAAAACAATAACCACATCCCCAGCTTGGCATGAATAGATACATATCAAATTTTAGGTTTAATCAAGCTACGTATGGTAAATTACTCTACGATTAATCTCATCTATGTAAATATTGCAATATTTAACATATTTTTTATCCTACCACCTACATGTTTTTTTTCTATACATTGTCTGTTGATTTGAATGTGACAAGAGAACCAGCCTTGCATGGTTGTAGAAGAATTACTCATGACAGCTGATGTCAGATTAGATTAAAACCATATAAACGCATGACAGTAAAACTAAGAACAAAATGGAGTAAACCATAAACACCAAAAAGTAATATAAACCGAATAAATGTTATTAATTCATTAAAAATATATTAGACAAAGAGTACATAACAACAATTAAAGAAATGTGGAGGAGACTTGGAGGTAGGCAAGGAGAAAGTAGAGGTCAAAAGAGGACCTAGGGGAGCTGAACCAGAAGATCACTGGAATATATGTAAAGGAGTACACCACATTTCTTTAATTGGTGTTATGCACTCTTTGTCTAATATATTTTAATGTGACGACTTAATAAAATTTATTCAGATAATATATAACTGTTTGGTGGTTTATGGTTTACTCCATTTTGTTCTTAGTTTTGCAATACTATTGAGAGTACTCCACTATTGTGACTATACTCTTATGTTGGGAGAGCTGTACTCTAATATGCTCTCAAATTGTGCTTGTTGATTGCTATTTCAGAATGTTATTAAGCTATCTATCTACGGCTATATATAATATATATATATATATATATAATGCTACATCTGTATACACAGTAGTATAATATCAAATATGCTAAACCCCATTTAACTTCATTAAGATAAATAGTATTTCTGTCAAACATCGGATTCTATGAGGGTGAATTTCCTGTGAAACATTTGGTAATTTCAATATCTAAAGAGCAATAACCATCTGTTCAAGTTCAAATTATCTTAAAAGAATGTCACCAGAAAATGACTGAAATACTTATCAATTACTGACTTTTTATCATTTAGTATTTTATCATTTACATAGATAATAGATTATATAAGATAATTTATTTGGTACGGAATTTTGGATCTGAACTTGACAAGGTGGTACACAGAGAAAAATGTACTTTATGCATAATTAGTCTACAATCCCAACAGTAAAAAATTGTCATTCATATCCATGTTCGTTCCAGGCTATTGCTGGTGTAAACATACCAGCAATAATCCGACGCTCAAACCAAAAGCCTTGCTTGTTAAGTGATCAGAATGTTTATGCCGTTGAAAAATCATCACGATCGTGAACACATGATCGCATGTTAACAAGAGATGTGCTGCCGATATGGACACAGAACGATCATATTAGCAACTATTGTGCTCCCATCATTGTTTGTCAGTGTGAACAGGCTGGTAACGAGGGCCAGTCAACTTGTGTATATTCCCTTGGCACTCGTTCATGGTGCAATGAGGGGATGAAATTGGCACAAATGAAAACACCATTAGAGTTTGGTCAATTACTGCCTAAGAAGTTCCAACATGATGTACTGATTGTGACAGGTTCCATTGTGGGAATCCTCGTCGATTAGCTGCTATCACCAAGGTAAATGGCTGGAGAGTCAAGAGAAGTAAATTATTACACAGCTCTTAATAAAATCAATGAGCCCTCTGTGCAATGCACAGATGAGCAAAGCCCTCTTTTCTCACTTGTCAATGCGATATAATGTTCCATGCAAGAATTCTTCATAAAATGCAAATAGCCATAATATTTTCAAGCTTGGCATATTGCCATTCTTTACTTTCAACACTTATAAACTGTAAAACAGCTAGGTAGGTGAAAAGAAATGCTATGGAAGCAGCAGGGAAGATTCATAATCACATTTCACTACTTAAATATAGAATAAATCTACATAAAAAGATGAGTAACTTTGTAAATTGATTTCATTAAAGGGGATTTCCATGAAATAGGTGATAACTTACAAATTTATGTCGGTTCGACTGCCAAGACCTACACTGATCATCAGAATAAGGAACATTTAGGCTGTGTGCACACGGTGCGGACTTAACTGCGGTTCCGCAGCATTTTTTTCCGCGCGGAATTGCATCAAATCTGCAGTGTAGTGCACAACCAATGTTAGTCTATGGGAAACGCAGACTTGATGTGCACATGCTGCGGAAAAATCTGCACAGAAACGTAGCGTTTTATTTTCTGCAGCATGTCACTTCTTTGCTGCAGAACTGCAGCGTTTCTGCACCCATAGACTCCCATTGTGTCAGGCAAATCCGCAGCAAAACCGCAGATGTAAAAAAGATCTGCGGATTTGCTGTGGATTTGGTGCAGTTTTGGGTGTCAAAAACCGCAGGAAAGGGAAGTGATGTCACAGGAGGAGTGTATGTGCTGAGTGTAGAGAAAATGGAGTCGTACCGTTGCATGGGGATTGATGTGAGGCGTATGGTTGATTTGGTAAGTATGGTCTGTGTGCATCAGTCTGAGTGTTTTTAGTGACTGATTGTAGTCGATCATCGGATGGGACAACTGCTCCCATCCAAATATGATGGGAGAGTTGTCCCATCGTCAGGCGAATGGCCTCAATGGGTTAAAAACACAAACACATTACATACACGTAACAAACATACTCACCAAATACGCCTTGTGCCCGAAGCCCTCCCTCGATCAACTGAAAATAAGAAAAAAGCAAAAAAAAAAACCCTTGTCCGCCGTAATCCAATCTAGACTGTCCCACGATGTCCTCTGGTGATATACTGCAAGAGTTAAATCGCCCCCGCAGTGATCGCTGCTCGCCGGTAGTTCCCCGCAGTTCAATGAACTCCGGGATCTCACTTTACGGTACTTGACCTGCGTGAATTGCCGTAAAGTGAGAGTCCCAGAGTTCATTGGACTCCGGTAAACTTTCACGCATGCACAGTCACACTGCAGGAGCTTTCTCCTGCCAGTGTGATTTGGAAGCCGTGGAGAGCAGTCACATCTCCTGATGTGACTGTTCTCCACTATAGATCGTCGTGGGACACTCAATATTGATTTGACTACATCGGAACAGGTGGTATATGGTTGATTTGTTATTTTATTTTTTGTTACAGGGCATCGAGGTGTATTCGTAAGTATGGTAAAATTCAAATCATTAAAAAATTTTTTTCTGTGTCTGTGTTTTTTGTTTTTTTCACTATAGGATTAATAAAGGATTGGAGTCTTATTGACGCCTCTCCATTATTAAACTGGCTTAATGTCACCTGACAATCAAAGGTGACATTAACCCCTTATTGCCCCATCTCCCACCGCTACACGGGAATGGGAAGAGAGAGGCTAAGTGTCAGATTTGGCGCATCTTAGAGATGCGCCATTTCTTAGGCGGCTGCGGGCTGATATCTGTAGCCATATCCATGGCCCCTTCCTCGGCTATGAATATCATCCCGCAGCTGTTGGCATAGCCATTTCTGGCTAAAAAATATAGGGGGACCCCACGTCATTTTTTTGGGGGGGGGTCCCCCTATTTTAATAGCCATAAAAGGCTCTGCAGACAGCTGCGGGCTGATATTCATAGCCTGGGAAGATTAACCCTTTCCCAGGCTACAAAAAATCAGCCCACAGTTGCTGGCTTTCCCTCTCAGGATTTGAAAATTGGGCGGGAGCCGAAGCCATTTTTTTCAAGTCCAGACAGGGAAAGCCAGTGACTGGGGGACGATTTTTATAGCCTCTGAAGGGCTTAAGCTTCCCAGGCTTTGAATATTAGCCCGCAGCTGTCTGACGAAAAATCATCAATCGAAATCAAATTTTTTAACCAATGGAGGCCTGGATTTGGAGAGACACCCCAAATGAAAGTGGGAACAATTGAAAATGATGCTCAGTATTGTGTGTGGCCTCCACGTGCCTGTATGACCTCTCTACAATGCCTGGCCCTCAAAAGAAATCCCACTCCACACTATTACTGACCTACTGCCAAAACTGTCATGCTGAAGGATGTCGCAGGCAGCAGGTTCACACTCAGCACATGTGACAGACGTGACAGAGTCTGGAGACGCCATAGAGAGCGAACTGCTGCCTGCCACATCCTTAAGCCTGACTGGTTTGGCATTTGTTCAGTAATGGTGTGGGGTGGATTTTCTTTGTAGGGCCACACAGCCCTCCATGTGCTTGCGAGAGGTAGCATGACTGCCATTAGGTACCGAGATGATATCCTCAGACCCCTTGTGAGACCATATGCTTGTGCGGTTGGCCCTGGGTTCCTCCTAATGCAGGACAATGCCAGGCCTCATGTGGTTGAAGGTATTGAAGCTGTGGACTGACCTGCCCGTTCCCCAGACCTGAATCCGATTGAGCACATCTGGGACAGCATTTCTCTCTCCATCCACCAATGTCACGTTGCACCACAGACTGTCCAGGAGTTGACAGATGCTTGAGTCAAGGTCTGGGAGGAGAACTCTCAGGAGAACGTCTGTAACCTCATCAGGAGCATGGCCAGGCATTGTAGGGAGGTCATACAGGCACGTGGAGGCCACACACAATACTGAGCATCATTTTTACTTTTTTCAACTTTCATTTTTGATGTCTCTCCAAATCCAGGCCTCCATTGGTTCAAAAATTTGATTTCCATTGATGATTGTTCTGTGATTATGTTGACAGCACATTCCACCTTGTACCGAACAAAGTATTCAAAGAGAGTATTTCATTCATTTACATCTAGGATGTGTTATTTGAGTGTTCCCTTTATTTTTTTGATCAGTGTATATATAACATATAGAGATGTTTGTATATATATATATATATATTTATTTTTTTTGTTTTGTTTTTTTTGTTTTTTTTAAATTAGATTTTGTGTATAATAACCAAATAAATATGAAGATGTTAATTACATATTGTTATCCATTATAGATAAGGGACATGCCAGCTATCTGGGACCCGGTCGATGACGCCTACAAAGATATACAAAGATAAATATGCAAGGGATATTTGTTGGAGCAGAATCTGCCAGGAGCTTTATCCTGATTTTGATGGGTACACCGGTGCCCTGCAGCAGAAAATTAGCAATTACTTTTTTATGGTCTTTAAACATACCTACTATTCATTTTAAAATGTATTGCAAGGATCATAATGTGTTGTGATTTTTTATTTTAACTAAAGATGTTAAGCAACGTTGGAGGTCGGTGCGAGATCGATTCCAAAAAATACAAAACAATATTGGGAAGAGTGGTTCATTGCCGGCCAAAATCCACTTTAGTCTCTATGACAAATTGAGTTTTTTGGTAACCAGCAGGACTTGGAGGAGGTGATTTGTTAGATATAATTTGAATGTCGTAATGATGACTACAAATTGAATTAATATTGAAGACTTGCTTTTTTTTTATCACAGCACTGAAGGAAACATTTTGGCTCCTGAGCACGCAGAAGACGCCAGCCAAGAGCTAGCAGGAACCGCTGATTTCATGGATGGATCTTTATTCTGTGGACCTGACTGAATGTCACCGGAAAGGCAGACAAAGTTCATAACAAGTCTGCATGCTCTACTGTCTGCATTCGAAGACCCTGCACCCTGCACCGATCGCACCATTACCGGACATTGTCATGGGGGTCACACAGAGTGTGCGGGCAAGGCCTCCACCACCAACACCACAACAGCGTGATGACCAACGCTATCAGCGGCCTCCAATAAACTATTCCTACTACTGTGATTCAAACTCAGAACACATGGGTTACAGCCCAGAATACACCATTTTAAATTAGTTGAAAGGGTCAAAGACAAACAATAAGGCAGGTACATGATGATAAAGTCTGCCATAAAGTTCAGCGTTGCTGACACAAGACCTGCTTAGACCTGTTTCTGAGACCATATTCCTTCTTGTAAGGCAACAGTCTTGTTTGTTGCACCAATTAATTAATTTTGAAACATTTATATATTTAAAAAAGAAATGACTATGTTGATCATAAAGTCTTTATCGTTTTTGGAATAAAGTTATAATTTAAAAATTTCATGGAGTATTTTTTGAACAATAACATAAGGGGTATATACCATTGCTCTTTGGATAAAGAACATACTTTGTAAACTGCTATAGTTAATTTTTTGCTGTAGTGGTGAGACAATTGTATTATATGACCTATTGAACATAAGAAATAAAAATATCTGCCTAGGGCAACACCTCCTGAAGGGGCCCCCATGCAGCCACTATGGTTACCCTGAGTTAACCGCGCCGCACACAATATCCCACACACACAACAACTGGCCATCTTCAAAAAATACGCTGATAAAGCAGTGATGGAGGAGAGAGAGTCATGTTACGCTCTCTCTCCCATCACTCATAATTATATTAATATAATGAAAGTACAATCGACCAAAAATACAACAGATTAAGATGAGTAATCTTTTTTAATACATGAAAATATAATACAAATTTTTCACAAATTTTTTATAAATTTTCTTTGTCTTCGGATCAGTTTTCTTCCCTCCTCTGCTGGTCCGGCTGCTCTTCACCGACATAGGAGTATTGCCAGTGCATGGCAACTCATGAAGTAGTCAGTAAAGGTATCTCTCACACACACACCAAGTTGGATGGCCTTCCCTGACCCACGTTGCGCATTGGATTAAATACTGGCTGCGGGTACTCCATATCTATGTCAGTGCTGTACTCATGAGCATAGTTGTGGAGTACACAGCATGCCTTATTCGCAGCATCAACGGTGTCAGTATCCAACTGGATGGCAGTGTGAAAGATCCGCCACTGACTACACATGATCCCGAAGGTGCATTCCACATATCTGCGTGCATGACTCAGCCGATAATTAAAAATCCTCCGTCAGGCATTCAGACCCCTTCGTGGGTATGGGCGCAGCAGGGTGGTCATTAACGCCTCATCCGATACCATCACAAAAGGCACTGGATGTGTGGAACCCGGCAAAGGTCTTGGGGCTGGGAGCCTTCCGCAAACTTGAAGAATTTGCAGACCAATCTGTGACGTTCGCCACACCCGAGAATCCCCAGTACTACCATAGGCACCAACGTCAATGGCAACAAATTTGTAATGTGCATCAGCCACCACCATCAGGACCACAGAAAAATACGTCTTATAATTCAAGAAGCGTGTTCCTGATAGTGGTGGCTTCTGCACTCTTACATGTTTACCATCAACTGCACCTATGCAGTTTGGGAAATTGGCCACAGACTGAAAGCCTGCTGCGACCTGCAGCCAAGTCTCCTCGGTTGGAGAAGGCATCACCATGGGCTGCAACTTCTGCCAGATGACGGCACATGTGCACCTCACAATTTTAGAGATGGTGGAATTACCAACTCTAAATTGGAGGTGTAGGGATGTATAGCTCTCTCCTGTGGCCAGAAATCTGCAAATGAAAAAAAAAGGTTATTACAAATGTCACACAAAAATGTAAGGGAACCTGACAGCAGTTATGGCCGCTGTAAAAGATGCGGCAAACGCCTTTCATGGTTTTTGTGCAGCATTCTCGAATGCTGTCGTAAACTCCCAAGTCCAACAGGAAAGATAACAAAAATAGTTTTGGGTCTACTTAACTCAGGGGGGCAGTCCAGAAAGATGGGTTTTGCAGGTGATTGCACAGCGCCTCAACTATGCCCTCCTGTTAAGTTCATCGCTCTAATGTGCAGCCGTACTTATCTTCCTTACTACGGGCAGAGGGGCGGGTAACATCACAGAGTCCCAGCACATGCACACCTCAGTACTGTGCTCTATCCTCAGCTGGGCAAAGAAGTACGCATGCACATTAGAACAATGAAGCAAGCTGGAGGGTGTCGTCGCAAGAAGATAGGAGGCGCCGGACCCAGACCTGCAACACCCATCAGAGCGTACGGCCCCACAGCTAAATATGATAAAAGTAATTTATCTTAGCCTGCTTGTTGGAACTGGGGGGGTTAAAGAATTTATTTATACAATGCAGTAGATACGCACGGTGTCTGCATGTTATAGTGGCCTAAAAGTCTGACAGGTTTGTTTCGCACGTCATGATATTAACGTTAATGGAAAAACCTTACGAGAGATATCTGTGTACGTGTATGTAATACATGCCACAGACATTTAGCAACTGTTTGCAGCACATGTGATGCATTATTGATTACACATGGCTGTCCACCGTGGAAGAAGCGCTACAAGCACTGTTCGCTGGCAGCAGGTGCAAAAGACGTCTCTCATTATGACCTGTTTGCGCCAATTGCCAGCTGAGCTGGGGAGAATGAGAACATCTTCAGCACCTGCCACCAGGGAACAGCCTAACTGTGGCACTTTTTCAGCGGTGACAATTTGTGTCACAGGGAGGACATCCATGTGTGTTCTCTGTGTGCATGTGTGTGTGACCATTTGTGGACAGTGCTACCATTAAAAAAACAACCAAAAAAAGGCACACGTACACACGGTCCATGAAACCACGCTGACATGTGCATAGACCCAATCATTTGAATGGGTCTACATGTGTCAGTGTCTCCAGGACATGTGAAAACTGTCACTACACATACTAGAGACACTGACGGGTGAAAAAGGCCTTATGACACACAAACCCAAAAATAAAACAATTTAAACTTACCGCAAGGTGATGAGCAGCCTTTCCTCAGCAGAAATGGACTTCCTCATCACTGTGTCCATATACGTAAGCTCTTCTCCCAGTATGGTCAGAAGCCGGTCAAATGCCGGGATGGTGAGCCAGCAAACAGACACAAATTTCTCGGGATATCTGAAAAAAAAATGAGTATGTTAGATCATATATGGATTTTTTTACTGGGGCACATTTTACATAAGAAAATCTCTTTACATATGGTTAACTTACCTCCTCAAATCTTGGAATAGCACAATAAAGTGACCCTTTCCAGTACGTTCGGCAACAATGGGGTGGACCCACATTCTTCTTGTTCTCTTTCTGGCCTGCAACTAAGATAAAAATACATGGTTTAAGGTCCCGTTACACATAGCGACGCTCCAGTGCTCACGAGAACGATGCAACCTGGTAAGGATCGCTGGTACGTCGCTACATGGTCGCTAGTAAGCTGTCAAACAGGCAGATCTATTCAACGAAGCAGCAACGATACAGCGGTCGTTAGGACCTTGTCACACAGCAGCTATTCTGATGACTCACGCCTGCGTCTCTGATTTCTGAGTCGCAAACGAGGTTGCTCGTTGGCGTCAAACACAGTGATGCATGCTGGCTAGCGGGACACCAGCGATCAAAAAATGGCCCAGGGCATTCGAGGACGATCAGCGAGATCCAGCGGGGGGCCGGTTGCCGATATGTGTCACACGTAGCGAGATCGCTGGAGAGGTCGCTGTTGCGTCACAAAAGCTGTGACATTTCAGCGATCTCACTAGCGATCTCAGTATGTGTGATGAAGCCTTTAGTGCATAACACATTGAAAAAACAATATTATTTTACACATAGCGTAGCTTACCTGCACTCTTTGCTGATTTAGATAATCAAGCAATACTCCCAACATCTGGAGGCGTTGTGGCCTGAGTAGCCATACATTAGTTTCACCATGTTCTTCACCATGCTGCGTGCGCCGTTGTTCATTCTGCTCATTTGCACAGTTACCACTCATGATGATGAACAAAGTTTGCTATGCGGCTTTCCAAAATGGAGATTGAGAAGAGGTTGGACTAGGAAATGACTTCACATTTTTTTTTCCTTTTTTAAAGTTTCTTCTCTTTATTTTGGCTTTACAAAAACGCAGACAAATCTGCATGAAAAACGCAATCAAAAGCGCATAAAAACCGCATAAAAACCGCATAAAAAACACATCAAATCAGCATAGGAAGCTGCACCAAAAACGCAGCAAAAACTGCATTAAAAGCGCATAAAATCCGCACAAAAACCGCGCAAAAGACGCACTAAAACCGCACCTACGGTTTCTGCCAGGAGATGCAGTTTTTGTACAGAAAATTCTGCACACAAATCTGCAACGTGTACACATAGCCTTAGACCTGACATGGCACTTTTATACCCTTGATAATGGATGTGCATGCCTGTTTGTAGCTCCAGTCATTCCCTGTGGGTCAGTCGAGGACTTTGCTCAGCTTTTTTAGCAGCTCCAAAGGGAATAAATGGAGGGTTGTTTGGCCAAGGACACTGCTGCTCCATTCTAATGACGATAAAAGCACCATGTTCTACCAATCAGTGCAAGTTGCAGCCAATCTCTATCAAGTAGCTATTACCTATTCTGTGGATAGATGATGACAAATTTTCACTGGACAGTCCCTTTAACCGGGCTGTCCGCTCAAAACTGGTAAGTCTGCAGTCACTCTGTGTGACTGCAGACGTATGAATTTTCCCAGCACATTCACTGTGTACTGAAGGGAATCGCTGGTTTCAAACAGTGGCCAGTGGGCGCGGCCTTGCTCTTCATAAAGTTTTTGATGCTGCTTACTTCTGCTGCTCAAAAAATGCAGTGTCTTACAGTTAAAGCAAAGTGGATGGGATTCATAGAAAACATTTATAAAAAATTAGAAAGAAAATCTACAACATAAAAAACTCAACTAATGAAAAAAATTAAACACTCTGGGAGACAGCGAGAATAACACAAAAGCAAAAACTAGTTACTTTTGACCTGGTGACAGGTCCATGTGGTGCAAGTATGACAATTCCCAGAATGCAATCTGTCCCATAGCATTGTAGGAGCTATGCTAAGCTGATGGGGCATTGTCTGATGGCAAGTTTGCTGTCTGTTTAAAATGGCGGAATTGTGAATGTGGCTCTGGAGGTAATAGAGGCTTATAACTCAAGATCAGAACAAGTATTAAGTAATATAAATGCAAAGTAACTTTATTTTTTTATGTAGATTATGCTTATCTGAAAACTGTTAAATGATGTTTAAAGGTTGACATGTCTCTAATGAATCATGCATTAAATATGTTACATAATTTATTCTGAAAATATGACCTAAAAGATCACCTTTCACAAAACGTTTCATGTTGAACTGGACACAATATAATAGTGACTGCAGTACGTAATTACATTTTTTTTAACTACTGACACTTTGAGCTCTCAGTTGTGGACAGAGGATGTGGGGGGAGAAGCAGCACAGCAGAGGTGACAGGGCTATGAGAGAAGGAGAGCTGGTAGAAGGGTTTGTAATGTAACACAACTGTACTGTTTCTCCCCCTCACAGACTGCTGGAATCTTTTCTGAAAAATATGAGTCATCTATGATAAACTCCAAGCATTTTCTCATCATGTACGAGGTTAAACCAAGAGATCAGATTGTCTGACATTATATGGCTCATACACTGAGAAACCTGTTCTATTCTATTGTGGGGCGTGTTCTTTTTCTCCTCTGTGGTGCTGCTCTTATTGGGCAGCATTATACAGGAGGTAGAAGTACACACCCCCAGTGAAAAGTATCTGCTAACACCATAATAGACTTAAAGGCAAATTAACTCATTAGCATCCAGATACTTTGACTGCCAATATCTCTGCAATGGAGAGGCGAGATAAAAAAAACCTGCTCTGCAGTCACTATTACATTATGTGTCCATTTCAACATGAAAAATTTAATGAAAGGTCCTTTCCTACAGTGTCAATATAATTTATTTATACTTTATGGCACACAAGCACAGCATAAACTGTATTATCTAAAATCTAGAAAATGTAAGGCAATGACATAATGAGTGAAGCTGGAATGATCACCTCCATAACTTTTGATGGATCCCATTAACGATGCTCCAAATATTTGCTGTCAGCATGCACTTTATATTAACTGTTAGATGAACATAAGGATGAAGTGATGGCTGAAGTAGATGTCAGTAATGACAATTGAACGTCCCTTTGCCTTCCCAGCCCCCTTCATATATTCTCAGGCATAGGATGACAAAGGGAAGCCCACGGGTCACATGACTTCATTTATTAATGACAATCCCTGAAATAGTTTATGCATATTTATAATGAATGAGAAAAAGATGACGGCATTATCATTGGCATCATAACATGTTAGATTATAGGCGCATAGTTTCTAAATTAACAAGTTGCAAAAAAAGGCAGCTGGCTGTTTTTTCCTCCTTGTTTCTACATGTCACCACCAATATCATGGGAGAATATTAATAGCTTGATGGTTTGATAAAAACAGGGAAGGATATCACCATTTACATATAGCTATACCATATCTTAATTTAGGACTGTAGATAATGCAGGATTCTGTGAGGGTTCTGGTATTAAATTGATGATGAAATGTAGATTCTTTACTGGTGTATTAATATAAATCACAAATTGGTTGTGGGCTCTGTGCCAGAGCCTTCATTGGATGGTATACTTCCACCTGGACACCTAGAAGCATTGCAACAGAAGCGAAACGGCGGTCACCCTTTGATTTCCCTGTACCCCCTGCATGCAGCCTGCATGTCCTGTGCAACTCAATAAAGGGCTAACTTTAGGAAATGGTGAGTGCTGCTTTTCTTTTTTCTTTTATGACCTGCACAACTTATTTGCTATGCACCACCGAATTCTTTTTTGTGATAATGCATTGGTTCACAGAAAGGTTAATATTGATTTGTAATGGTATTGTGCTGAAGACTTTCTTACTGTGATTGAACATTTTTTGATGAGTTGTATTGCAAATTGAGAATTGCAGGGCCAGGTTGTACTGTAGACTCTCTTTAACCCTTGCAACCACCTAGCCTGTTTTCACCTTCATGACCAGGCCAAATTTACAATTCTGACCAGTGTTACTTTATGTGGTAATAACTCTGGATCCTACTAACTGAGAGTTTTTTCATGTCATATTGTACTTTGTTCGATATGACTTGAGTTTACAAGTGAAAAAAGCGGATATTTAGTGAAAGTTTCGTAATTTTTAGACTTTTAATTTTTATACCCTTAAACCAGGGAGCTATGTCACACTAAATAATTAATAAATAACATTTCCCACATGTCTACTTCACATCAACAACATTTTTGAAGCATAATTTTTTTTTGTTAGGAAGTTAGAAGGGTTAAAATTTGACCAGCGATTTCTCATTTTTCCAACAAAATTTACAAAACCAATTTTTTAGGGACCATCTCACATTTGAAGTGATTTTAAGGGACCTGTATAACAGAAAATACCCAAAAGTGACACCATTCTAAAAACTGCACCCCTCAAAGTCCTTAAAACCACATTTAAAAAGTCCTTCAGGTGGTTCACAGGAGTTAATGCAATGTGGAAGGAAAAAAATTAACATTTAATTTTTTTTTTTTAATAATTTTTTTAATTTAGCCCCCAATTTTTTATTTCCAGAAGGGTAACAGGGGAAAATGGACCACAAGCTTTGTTCTACAACTTGTCCTGAGTATGCTGATACCTCAAATGTGGGGGGAAACTACTGTTTGTGTGCATGGCAGGGATCAAAAGTGAAGGAGCACTGTTTGACTTTTTGAACGCAAAAATGGCTGAAATCGAGAGCGGACGGCATGTCTTGTTTGGAGAGCCTCTGATGTGTTTAAACAGTGGAATCCCCCATAAGTGACAACATTTTGGAAACTATACCCCTCAAGGAATGTATTTAGATGTGTGGTGAGCACCTTGAACACCAAGGTGCTTCACAGACGTTTAGAATGTAGAGATGTGAAAATAAAAAGTAAAATTTTTCCCACAAAAATGTTATTTTAGCCCAAAATTTTGCATTTTCACAAGGGTACAGGAGAAAATGCACCATGCAATTTGTTTTACAAATTCTCCTAAGTACGCCGATACCCCATATATGGAAGAAAACTACGGCTTTGGCACGGAGGGGAAGAAGCGACATATGACTTTTAAATGCAAAATTGGCTGGAATTGTTAGGTTTGAAGAGACCCTGATGTGTCTAAATAGTGGAAACCCCCCACAAGTTAAGCCATTTTGGAAAGTAGATCCCTCAAGGAAGTTATTTAAATGTCTGGTGAGCACTTTGAACCACCAGGTGCTTCATAGCAGTTTATAGCGTTGAACTCTGAAAATGAAAAACATAAATTTTTCACTCAAAAATGTTGACTTGGCCACAAATTTTTCCTTTTCACAAACACAAAAGGATCAAAATGGACCAAACAATTTGTTGTGCTTTTTCTGCTGAGTACACTGATACCCCACATAAGCTTCACTTTGAGACACAATGCAAAGCTCAGAAGGAAAGAAACGCCATATTGGAGTTCAGATTGTGCTGGAATAGTTTAAGGTGCAATGTCACATTGGCAGAGCCCTTGAGTTGCCAGAAAAGTAGAAACCCCCCATAAGTGACATCATTTTACAAACTACATCTCTCAATGAATTTATCTAGGAGTGCAGTGAGCATGTTGACACCACATGTGACTCACAGAAATGTATGCCATTGTGCAGTGAAAAAAGAATAATTACATTTTTACTGCTAAAATGTTGTTTTAGCACCATCATTTTTATAAGGTCTAATAGAAAATAATGGGCCACTCAATTTTTGTGCAATTTCTCCTGAGTGCGCCAATTCTCTACATGTGATCAGGAACTACAGTACTTTTGAGGCACAGTACAAAGCTCAGAAGGGAAGGAGCGCCATAATTTTGTGCAGATTTTACTATTATAGTTTGTGGTAGTCATAACCCACTGGGAGAGCCCCTTAGTTGCCAGAACAGCAGAACCCCAATAAGTGACCCCATTTTACAAACTACACCACTCAGTTAATTGATCTAAGAGTGAAGTGATATTGACACCATGGGTGTATCACAGATTTTTATACCATTGGACAGGAAAGAAAAAATAATTACATTTACACAAACATTTTGTTTTAGCCCCAGATTTTACATTTTCCCAAGGGGAAATGGGTAAAAATGACATTGAAATGTGTCACACAATTTCTGCTGAATGTGGCAATAATCCATATGTAGCTATACAGTACTGCTTAGCCACATGCCAAGACTCTGGAGGGACAGAGCGCTATTTGCTTCCTAAAATAGTTTGCAGACTCCACATACAGAGCCCATAAATTCTAGAAGAGCAGAATCTCCCCTCAAGTGACCCCATTTTGGAAATTACTCCCCTTTGGGAATTTATCTACAAGTGTAGCGATGATTTGACTCCTTGGGTGTTTTCCAGAAACAAGCAGCAATGGATATTGCCGAGTGAAAATTGCAAATCTGCTATTGTAGTGCCTGTACATTGTCTTGCTCAGTATGTTGTAATGCCCAGTACATTATGCCCAGCTTGTGCTTCTGGAGACATGCACCCATAAATTAAGCGAGCTCTTATCGCTACAGAAATGCCAAACATGTGGACGCTAAATATAGTTTAGGCACACTGTGGGGTTCACAAGGGAGAGGGCATTTCGATTTGGAAGTGCAGAATTCTATGGATTACTTTTGGGGGTGAGGAGCAATAGTGTTTTTCCAGAGCCTTTGTACCACCATTAACTTGGAAGCCCCCTATAATTCCATTAAGAGATGACAGACCTGTGTGGGGACTTTTTTGTGGATTGAGTTGAAGCTTTTGTTAGGAAGATTTTTTATAACATTTTGGATCACATTTATCCTGTGCTGTACGCTGAGCACTTACATCGGGGTTTCCATCTAAATCACTGAATGACATAATTCGGATAAAAACCCCAGAGGGATCCATTCACTATAATGAGCCAGCAGTTACTCTGTCTGACTTCTGTCCAGTGGTGTCCTCTTTTTAAGGGGTGCACAAAAGTGTGGTGCATGCGTAAAAAGACAGACACCAGTGGATCACAAGCCAGACAGCATTCACAGTGCCTCCATCTGCCTCATAGGGAATCTTCTGTTGGTAGTTCTGTCTAAATCACGTATATCAGAGATTTACTGGACATGCATAAATGCAGGATAATAACGCAGGATAACTGTGTACTGAGTCTTATTGTGATCTTTGGGAGGCAGAATAAACAAATCAACAGCAGGTCAAGAATTGGTTCTATTTATTTTTTACGTTCATCATGCAGTATGTGATTAAATTACTTTATTCTTCGGGTCAGTGCCATAATAGCGATACCAGATTTTTATATATAGTTTTTTTTTCTATTTGTCTGCTGTCACACACTAAAAAATGCTTTTTTTGTCAAAAACTAGCTTTTGCATCGCCATATTTTGAGAGCAATAATTTTTCCATACTTATGTTGATAGTCATGTGAGGGTTTGTTTTTTGCGGAATGAGTTGCCGTTTTTTTGGCACCATTTTCGGTCATATGACTTTTTTTTTGCTTTCTATTCTGGGAGGCATAATAAACAAAAACCAGCAATTCAGAAATTGTTTTTTGCTTTTTTTTTAATGGCGTTCTACATGTGTTAAAATTGATAAGGCGTCTTTATTCTTTGGGTCAGTATGATTAGTGTGATATACCACATTTATATTTTTTTATGTTTTGGCGCTTTTACACAATAAAAACTACCTTGTTTTTTGCAGGACAAATTGACAGTTTCAGCAATTCTATTTTTATTCATATTCATTTTGTTTCACTTTTTGTTCAGTGGTATGATGAAACAGCAGTTTGTTGCGTCATTTTTTATAAAAAAAATTTTTATGGTGCTCACTGAAGGGGTTTAATAGTGAGACAGTTTTATGATTTTTTACCTTTTTTTCCTTTTTCACTTAGTCCCTCTATGTGACTTACATTTTCACAGTTCTGATCGCAGTTATAAAGCATTGCAATGCACGATCATTGCTATGCTTTGAAACTCTCAGTGCTGCATTGATGCGGCGCATGATCTAACTAGCTTGCTAGCCCTGGTAACCCGGATGTCGTCATGACAATGCTGGGTCACCATGGCAACGATCGGCCCCTTGCAATGACATCTCTGGGGCGCCGATCAGAGGGGAGAGGGAAATTTTCCTATCCCTGCCTTCTAAATGCTGCGATTGAGGAAAGAGACATAGAAAATCAGAAAAACTATACTGCATCTCTAATTGGAGGTATTTGCCAATATTATTATTACAACTACTACGTATTGGGATAGGATCATGGCGATGGGAATACCCTTTTAATGATACTAATATCCTGTACACTATAGTAAGCTCACAATAGAGATAAATATTGAATTTTTTTAGGTTTTGTTTGACACTACAAAATCAATCTTGTCCTAATCACTTCGGATAAGGGGTCTTAGTGACGCCCCATCCTGTTTTCCAAATCTTGTTTACGGACATTTCAGAATCTGAGGACTATCAGACAAGGCATCTTAGATGGTCTCCCTCTCTCCAGTGGACTTTTGCACCCACATGGCCTACTTCTTTGTTATATGTGCCCTTGCCTGTAATTCTACACAACACTATTGTATCATACAAATAAATATGCCATTAAGTGGTCCATTAACAAGATTCTAGGCTGAAGTGATTTATTCTAATATACTGTATTTAACCTACCATTAAAAGAAATGGAAATCTATTCACATTAGGGCTCATACAGAATAACATGAAATCAGATGCTTTTAGGACTAAATGTGAAAATCCCCTTAGTTTTAGTTTTTCAGAATAGAGAGCTTCTAGTATCTAGAATTTAACCATGACTTTGATTTGCTGTTTCTCTTCTCATGTACATTAATATACGGTATATTTCTTTTTTTTCCAAGCTAACATGTCAAATGGAAGTTCCATGCAAGTATTTCTGTGACATTTGTCCTGACATGTAATAGCATAGAAAGCAAGCTTATTGTCAAGCTAAATATATCCAGGCATATATTTATTTTAACAGCAAAAACGTGGTTTGTGGAGTGTTTGAACAAGAGCAAAAGAAAATAAGTATAATTACACTTTTCCTGCATGTTCTGAATGCCACCTGAAATCACTTCTACATATGACCCAATAAAGCATTAACTTGGCTAGTGCTGATGAATCTTACTTCTGCCACATTAAACAGTTGCACACACACACTGACTGAAACAAAATTGCAAGACTGTAAAATGCAAATAAATAATCAATCTTGTCTTATTGAGAAAAAATATTATCAGGCCTCCCACCATTGTACTAAACAAAGAAGGTATTTTTTCGTTAATTGAATGCCACTACCTTTCCTATTTCCTTGGCCTTTTTTGTCTGTTGGAGCTCAAATTATCTCCAGATTATATTCTGTATCTTTACCTTGAGCTAATGTTAGTAACACTGTCACCTTTTAGTAGCCTCTGTTGGTGTCCAGATGGAGCTGCTTCATCTATAATACTGGATCCCCTCATCCCTACTCTGCGCTCCCATCGCTCACTAACTCTGGTATCTTGTTCTTGCTTCTCATGTGTATCTCCCCATTTACATTGTCTGGTTTGAGAATTACATGCTTATGTTGATGGCAGATTACATCTGCGGACACGTCACCATTCTTGGATTACTTGTTATGTACTTGAATACTGAATACTATCTTTATGAATCCAAAATCCCTTGCTAATCTTCAGATTTCATGTTGCCCTACAATGAGTCAAGGCATAGCATGCCAGAGGCAGCAAAACAACCCCAGAACATGTTTGAACATCCACCATATTTGACTGTAGGTAGTGTGTTGTTTTAAACAAAGTACAAAACTGGGCAGACGCTCAAGCCAGCTCACCAAACTGCCACAGATGCTCAGAACTCCATTGAAACCCAACGTAGCGGTAACAAGAAGCAAAAGGATTGACGTTCCAGCTCCATAAAAACAATTTTCTTTATTGAAAAAAATATTAAAATATCATAGATTGGCAGAAAAATCCTCCAATATTGAAAACGATCCACCCCTGATCGAAACGCGTTGCCATTATACCAGCAGCTGTATGTACACTCACTATAATGGAGGATTTTTCTGCCAATCTATGATATCTTAATATTTTTTTCAATAATGAAAATTGTTGTTATGGAGCTGGAAAGTCAATCCTTTTGCTTTCTGTGTTGTTTTCTTTGCAAATTATGTGCTTCACAAAAAATCTCTCTTGGTCTCATCTGTCCACAAGACGCTTTCCCAGAAGGATTTTAGCTTATTCATGTACATTTTGGCAAACTGAAGTCTAGTTTTTTTATGTCTCTGTGTCAGCAGTGGGATACTCCTGGATCTCGTGAAATAGCATTTTATTCATTAAAATGTTAACAGATAGTTCGCGTTGACACTGATGCATTCTGAGCTTGCAGAACAGCTTCACTATCTTTGAAACTTGATTGGGGCTGCTTAGCCACCATCCAGACTATCATTTGTTGCAACCTTTCATCAATTTTTCATTGCCGTTCACATCCAGGGAGGTTAGCAACAGTGCCATGGGTTGTAAACTTCTTGATTTTGTTACTGTCACGATTCATTTTTCGATTTGTAAAAGATCTGGTTCTGCTATGAGTTAAATGTGGCATTTTTCCTTTTTAGGCCAGCAAGGGTTAATGTCAATTTCCTTGCTGGCAGATGCTTCATTGCTGGTCATCTGATGTGGATGGTGACCATTCCCATCATCCTTTAAATAGTCACATTATGCATCAGCTGACTGTTGGTTATAGAGTTTGTCTATGGAGACCAGCCTAATAGCTCTCTGGTGTCAGCACTGTAGTTGTGCTACTTCTGTGGAGTTTGGGGTCCTGTTTCAGTATCCTCTGCTGTGTGGAGCTTGGCAGCGGAGCCTGGAGCTAAGTTTCTTGTTCCCTTTTCCATGTCTGTCTTGTGCTTGCTACTACCCCCTGTGTTTATACCATCTGCAGTGTTGATGCTAGCGCCCTTGCCAGCCAGTGCACTAGCCAGGATATTGTGAGGTGACAGCTAGTGACTAGGCACGTGATGGTGGTGGGGGGAAGGACCGGCATAGGGTGTCAGGGGATCTTAGGCACAGGTTGTGGTTAGGAGGTGCTCCATCCCCCTGCTCCCTACTGTTAGGGCCTTCCTCTGCCTTTTTTTTCCACATCCCGCTGTGTGTGTTGTGCCATCCGCCGGTCTTATCCATCCCGAGCATGACAGTTACGTAACATAGACAAAGGCACATAAAGAGCTCTTGAGATGGACTTGTAACCTTGAGATTGTTGATATTTTTCAACAATTTTGATTCTCAAGTCCTCAGACAGTTCTCTTCTCTTTCTGTTCTCTATGCTTAGTGTGGCACACATGTACATGCAATGGAAGGATTGAGTAAACTTCTTTCCTTTTTATCTGGTTTCAGGTGTGATTTTCATATTGCTCACACCTGTTACTTGCCACAAGTGAGTTTGAAAGAACATCACATGCTTAAAAAGGTGCCAACAATTTTGTCAGGCCAATTTTTGAGCTTTTTTGAGAAAATAAGCTCAAATTGACTTTTTTATGCTTTTATTTTAGTGTTGTTCCAATACACACAAAGGAAATAACCAACATGTGTAATTGCAATGATTTTCTGGGAGAAATCTTCATTTTCTGGAACAATTTCCAGGGTGGCAACACTTTTGGCCATGGCTGTATATAAATATTATTTCTTGATAAAACTATAAGGTTTCATATACAGAAAATGGCATATATATATGAGGAATTGCACTTTGTAGCTTATCAATCCTGCCCTAAGTGTGGTTTGCCTCCAAGTCTTCACACACATAAGCATAAGGCTCCATTATTCCAGCGAGCAAAATGGTGCTGTAAAATGGCATCCATGAGCTTTTTTGAGACCTTCCTGTCCCATATTTACTGCAGCATCCCAAACTGAAATATTTAGTCGAACCCCTTGGAGATGCTCTCCTAAATCCCTAAATTACCTCTGTTAGGTGGCGTTGGCATAAACTGTACACTTTATGGTCAGCTCACTGGGATTGTCCTGACAAAATCAGAACTGTTGTATACTGCACCTCTGTATACATTTGATGTTATTCAAAGACATGCAGAATCATTGTCTGCTTCCTTATAAAATTGTGCCATGATGATCCATCAGATGCCATATTACAGAGTTATTTTTCGTACAACATAGAGGGGCAATATGGTGTTGCATAGAGTTCTATCGACTACTGATTTCAGCATAATAGGGACACATCATAATTCTACTATCTGCATTAGTTGAAATGCCGAATAGAACATAAGAAGATTTGGTAAAGGCCCCTGAAAAGTAGAGGTGTAATAGGGCTGCCTTAGAGGTACATGGGGCCACTACCGTGCTTCAAAAATTTGTGTACCGTAGTGCTTACTAAAGTACATATGGGGAAGCTGTTTGAGCACTAATTCTATATGAAAATAAATCTATACATTTGGTACCCAACAGAGTCTGCAGGGCAGCACACTGGATCTATACTAAGGAACTGCATGCTCTCTTGTACATGCTTTCTGGAATACCTGATTTATGCACATGGCTCTGGAGGTTCAACTCCCGACACCCCATCGATCAGCTGATTGAAGGGGCCATGGAGTTCGCACAATTATTCATGGCTGTTACTCAGAGTATGAAACTGTGCCATGCCTGCTGCAGCGAGGCCCATTTAATCAGCTAATTGGTCAGGTCGCCAGGAGGCAGACCTCATCAATCTGATATTGATGACCTATCCCAAGTCTAAGTCATCAATATTAATGTCTTAGGAAATCCCTTTAAGAGTTAACTTGATTTTTTGTGGATTACTGAATAAGGAAACTATAGAGACCACCCACTTATATGAAAGCAACAAAGTTTCTTCACAGAATTCAATGCCCGAATAAGCTGATGATGTCCCTCAGTCAACTAATGAATCTTGTTGAAGAATATTCGCCTCAGAAAAGAGCTTTCATTTCTTACATTATAATTACTTGTCATCATCAAATGTATTCAAAACTTGGACAGAATGTGATAATCAGTCATTGTATTCTTCCTGGCAAAGGAATGGGAATTAATTGTCCAATACTGTTTTTGACATAGCGTGAAATATGGGCATTATATGGAGAAGCTAATTTGATATATAAGCTTTCTTATCTGGCGTTCTGCAGTCTCTGCTTCTAGAGATTGCATCTTTGTCCTACAAGCTTGTACCTAAAAGGCTTTTCCCAGTATGTGTGGGTATTTCAAAGGGTCTAATTGTATAAACATGGGTAACAGTGAGAGAGACTGCTTTTCTTACTGTATTTTCTATTAGCCCATAAAGGCCCAGTCACACTAAACGATGTCCCAGCGATGCCACCAACGATCCGACATGATGGGATCGCTGGGACATCGTTAGGCTGATCGCTGGTGAGTTGTCACATAGACAGCCCCAGCGATCAGGACCAGCGACATTTGACGCTGGTTTCTAATGTAAACGTCGGGTATCCAGGAGCCGCGCGACTCCTGGATACCCGCTGTTTACCTTGGAAACCGGCGTACACGCTGGTTTCCAAGGAAAACATCGGGTATCTAGGAGCCGAGCGACTCCTGGATACCTGACGTTTACCTTGGAAACCAGCGTGTACACCGGTTTCCAAGGTAATCAGCGGGTATCCAGGAGCCGCGGCTCCTGGATACCCGACATTTACATTAGCAATCAGCGTCCAGCGTCGCTGATCGCTGGTCTCTTGCTGTCACACACAGAGATGCGCGCTGGGCAGTGGGAGACCAGCGATCGAAAAACGGCCCAGGCCGCTCGAGCATGATCAGCGATAACCGGCAGGGGGGCCTGTGGCTGATCCCCATCACACACAGCGATCTCGCTGGCGAGATCGCTGATTTGTCGCAAAATCAGCGATCTTGCTAGCGAGATCGCTTAGTGTGATGCGGCCTTTAATGTAATATGTGATGGGTAGGACAAAAAAAAAGTTGTTAATAATTTTTATGTATACATTGCTTCAGAGATCTGATCTATCTGTTGTAATTTTAGTTACAGGTGCTTCTCACAAAATTGGAATATCATCAAAAAGTTCATTTATTTCAGTTCTTCAATTCAAAAAGTGAAACTCATATTATATAGTCATTACAAACAGAGTAATCTATTTCTAGTGTTTATTTCTGTTAATGTTGATGATTATGGCTTACAGCCAATGAAAACCCCAAAGTCATTATTTCAGTAAATTAGAATAATTAACAAAAAACACCTACAAAGGCTTCCTAAGCATTTAAAAGGGTCCTTTATTCTGTTTCAGTAGGTTCCAGAGAGGAAAGGGATAGCTCAGGATGAAGAAACTGTAAATATGACAATGTACTGTGCTGTAACAACAGTTGAACTTGGACTGGTCAGTAAAGTTAAACTGTTTGAAGAGAACAAAATGTCCCATGTTGGGTGTGCGGCTGTTCCTGGATCTGGGACTGTGGAGACAACAGGGGCCTGCAGCCAAAACATGAGTGTTATATAGTACACCCACAGCACAAGGGAAACAGCACACTATTTACTTGTAGGATGCCAGGGTATGAGATCACAGCAGCCCCTTGCCCACGACTACTGCCATCATTATGTTGATTTGGAAACATGATTTTGATTTGTAACTCTTGAATTTGTAATAAAAAATAACTATGAATGGTTGAACAATGCAAGATTCACAAGACTAACTAAAGGGGCAAAAGGGTTGTGCAGTCACCAGATATTATTGACCTATACTCAGGGTAGTTTATCATTATCCGATTGATAAGGGTCAATACCCAGCACCTCAACTGATCAGTTATGGTTGGATGAAATTGAATAGAGGTGCACTGCAAAGCTATATTCAATGTGTAGTGACTGCTGCCTGGCACTGAAGAACAGATCCTGTTCAAGAGAAAATCCCTTTAACAATGAAATTGCAAAACTGTTTTGTTTTAATTTGTATAGCATATGTAAACTTAACCAGAAGCTATATGTGACACTAAAGCTACTGCAGATGCACATGGTTTCAATAATCATTGAGACCAAAAACAAGAATTTGGAGCATCACCAGCTAGCGAGATTCATATCACACTATTGCCATCATTTAATTTTCAGAAAATATTGTCCCCTTTTTCAAATACGGCATTAGTATCTAAGTTTTAGTGCAGAAAACAGCTGCATACATTTGTTTGACATCTCATGGGTTTTGCCGTAGTGTGAGGGAACATGTCCTTGTTATAAACTCAACAAAGTATGTGACAGTAATGGCCAGACTGAAATTGATTCACAGGAATGAATGCACGACTGCATTACATATCTGATACTTTTCTGGGGAATTGATAACATTCTAATTGGGTGGGCCACATAGCATAAATTGGAAAAGATGAAAATATTGCTGGAATAATGTGAATCCCAGTGAAAATGTGGCGCCCCTGAGGGTTCAGTCGCCACAGAGGTACTGAACCTCCTCCTGAGGTGTGGTGTCCAACCATCCAGTTAAGGTGGAGACACCTGACCACACTCCAACACCTGCATCCCACACAACATAGTAGTGTAGCAAAGCACCCTTTGGTGGCTCCCTGCTTGGAACACGAAGTGTGCTGGGAGGTGGGTTGAGTTTAGTTTGCATCAAAAGAGCAGGAAGAGGATAGGATTCAGTGAGTCAGTCTGATGGAGTCTGTGAGAGAAGATCCCCTGAGAGGGATGGATGAAGGAAGTGCTGCAGCCGACCTCAGTGATCTGGGTCCGCTGGCATAGGAAAGGAACAGTGATAGAAAGCCTGACTCTCCAACAGAAGGAAAGGATTTGTACGGAACGTAAGGAGAATAGAAGGACTAAGGATCAGGGTTGGAAGAGAGAACCCTTCCCAAATTCACAGCGCAAGGCCGGGGTCCGGTCCCCGAGGTTGTATGTATACTAATGGTCCTGCAGCAGACACCGGAGGAATAGAAATTGGCATCACTTTATTCCCACACAAGACTTGGGGGCACAACAGCAACATAAGAGAGAGCCGGGACTAAGTAGTAAGGAGTCCCCGAAGCAGGCTACAGCTGTCTGCCATACATCTGACAGGAGGAACTCCAGTGTAACTCAGTACTGTGAGTGCTTCGCTAAAGGCACTAAGAAGGAGATGTTCAGAAAAGGCACATATGTTGGCGGAGTGTTGGAAAAGAGTACTTCATCTCGCCTGGAAGTTGGCTGAGCTCCCGACCTGGAGGACACGGCACGGATGCGGGCACCTGTACCTGCAACAGACTGTGAGTAAAGCTTTGGAACTACATGCCCCGGTGTCCTCCACTTATTCCTGCGCCAACCTGCCCGGCACTGCTACATCCCTTGCGCCCGACACTACACCATCTAAGTGTCACTTCACCTACTCTGCCCTGGGACTACAGCCCTGCCTGTGGAGGGCTATAACATCATTGCTGCACCACACCATTTGTCCCAGAGGATCTATGTGCAGCGTCGGCTCAACATCTTCATTGCCGAACACCACAGGTGGCGTCACAACTCATTCATTCATAAACTCTAATCATCATAAGCGCACTGAACTTCCCCCTTTTACAATGGGCGCCTAGGGCCGCGGGCCGGGTCCCAGCTGCCGTGACATCTCCCATTGAAGCTCGACGGTCCCGGTACCGAGTACCCCCACAGCCCTGGGAGGGCTACCCAACTATACAATTTCGAGACTAAAACCAATGGGACATAATCCTTAGGGGCAATAGGGAGTACAGTTAGATTCTATTGCAGCTAACTGACTGTGATGCAGGCTCACAAGCTGTGCCCGCATTTTTCCCAGCATATGATGGCTGTGATATTCAGCTATCATCTACTTCTAGTAGCCACACATAGAGTGGAGTCCCACCCACAGCTGTTAATCTGTTAAATGCCACTGTGTTATGATGAGTCACCGAAGGAGGAAAAAACAAAATACTAGCTAAGTCCAGAAAAACCAGAGAGGTTGGCAGCTATCGGATTGCAGACCCCTGAACCTATCCACAACAACTAGCAGTAGCCGTGGGGGGTTCCTACGGTGCCCTAGACCCCTCGATCACAGCCGGAGAACTACATAGCCTAAAGACAGAAAGGGGAAAAACTAAGCTGCCCCAGAGCAGACCCCAAAGCAATAGGCCCCCAGCATATAATGACGGTGAAGCAAGATGAAAACACTAACACAGATAGAAAGATAGGTTGAGCAAATGATGGGGCCCAAGCTAGCTAAAATAGGACAGGATAGGAAAGCTGCTGTCTGCCATCCGCAAAAACCCTATCCAAAATGTGCCAACCGACTGATAGGAAAAACAGGCCCTGAAGTCGCTAGGCTTCAAAAGACTAAATCAGCACTCAGGTATATTCTGAAGACAGAGCAAAAGATCAACAGATCAGAGACAAAAATGGAATTCAGCTCACCCCCAGCCGGGGATGGCAGAACTCCCAAAAAACAAGGCAAAACAAAAACAAAACTGAAGTGTACAAAGCAGAGCAGAAAAACTTAGCTTTGAGACGCAGGAATCAGACTGGTCTCCAAGAATCCAGCAGGATCACCAGCAAGGCAGAAGGGCGTCGGCTGCCTTATATCCAGTCCTCAACTCCAGCCACCCAGTCATCATCTAGCTGCCCAGGTGTTTGGTAATCAGCCTCACTACCTTCCTTCACCAGAGGATGGAGTTCATCAGACCTCAACGGTGACGGGAAAAATGAACTCACAACACCACTGTCAGTCTCCGACAGCAGCATTCACAGTGCCATCAGGGGGTTTACTGTTGTGACAGCCCATTACCAGCCTTGTGACGCGATCGTAGGGTGCTCATGGGTTGCCATGATGGCCATGGGTCTCCTGAAGATCCCATTGCCTGGCATGACGCTTCTCCTATTAACGCCAGCTTCTGGTTGGGATTTCTTGAAGTCCATGATTTCTGCTATGTACAGCATTACTTTTGGTATGGCTGTATATATTACACATAGAGTTGAGCGACTTTGGCCGGATCGGGTTTCATGAAACAAAATTTGTTTCAGATGAAACTGGTCCGACTAGGGCAAAAAAAGTCGGAGTTTCGTCCGAAACCCGACCCCAATGCAAGCCAATGGGGAATAAAAGTTGGCATTGAGAGGATGAATGTCATCTGCTCAATTCCGACTTTTATTTCCCATTGACTTGCATTGGGGTCGGGTTTTGGATGAAACTCTGACTTTTTTCGCCCTAGTCGGACCAGTTTCATCTGAAACAAATTTTGTTTCATGAAACCCGATCCGACCAAAGTCGCTCAACTCTAATTACAAGTGATCAGACGATTGCAGGTTCAAGTTCCCTAAGAGGACTAACAAGTAATATGAAAAAAATAATAATATAAAAGTAGAGCATATGTACAAAGATAGAGTATATGTACAAAATTAACATAATGTGTAACAGTGGCAAATAAAAATGTATTTCTATCTATGAGTCCTGTGTTTTGGGTTTCCTGTGTGATTGGTGTTGTCACTCACTGATTTCTAGGCAAGTATGGTATATTATATTAATAAAATGAGGTATGGAATGAGGGAATGCCCCATGTGGAGCACAGTTAATAAATTACTCCTTCTTTAAGGCTTTATTTTGTCCTTATTAGGGTTGATAGCTGGAGGCATTATTATTATTATAACACTTTCACTATAAGGCTACTTTCACACATCTGGTGTGTGGGGTCCGGCAGCGTGCGGCGAAAAGAGAATAGCGGGTTAATAGAACAATTCCTTAATATTGTTTAAAATCTGTGTTTATTTTTTACTTTATAACCTTCAAGGTTGAACTGTGACGGGAACCTTTAGAAGGTCCATGACTGCCACTGCATCTCATTAGTACTTTACAATAAAGTCACAGAGGGGCAGTGGTTGCCAGGGTAGCCGTACAGAAATTCCAGTACAGTCCATAAAAATAGAGCACTTTTTTCACCTGTCCATGAAAAAATTTAAGGAGTTCGTGATTCTTTCAAGCTGAAGAAATTTAGGCAGACTATTTGGATTGTAATTACCTTTATTTTACATTTTCCAATTAATGCAGCTAATGTTTTAATATCAGTATTATGGGCTGTAAACATATATCACTTATAATTACAGTAATTTATTATGGTTTTACAATGTGTCCGTAAAAAAAATATTGTCTGATTTTTTGATAAACTGTCCAGAAAAAAAAGTCAGGATGGCAACTCTGGCAGTTGTCCAAATAGACACCCGGGCAGGATCCCTCAAATTAAATGTCGCTGTCAGCAATAGCTTTGCCATGAAGATGCTGGATGCAGGAGTGTAACGATTGCAGTTGCAGAGGGTGCTACTGTGACTAGGCCTGGGGTCCACCGACGTGGGTTTCACCTGGATGTACGTCCTTGATTAAACATTCAGGTGGTATGCATTGCGGCGAAGAGACCTGCCAGTGTGGCACCCCTGAGTGTTCAGTCACCACAGAGGTACTGCACCTCACCAGAGGTGTGGTACCCCACTCTCAGGTAAGGAGGGAGGAGCACCACCCAGGACTCTAACACATGCACCCAACACACACTACAGCAGCAGGGCACCCTGGATGTACCCTACGGGAGGATGATCTCATCCCTGGCTGGGTAGTATAGGGTGTTGGGAGGTGGGTGGAGATGGTAGGAAGAAAGGGGAGGAGCTTAGAGAGCGGAAAGAACAGTGCAGAGAGAGTGAGTCAGATGTGAGGAGAAAGTGAAAGTGGAGAGGCGTGTGGTGAAGCAGTTCCCTGTAAGGAGGAGCTGCAGAAGGAGAGAAACAGAGTGAGTCAGCAGGAGGAAAAGCTGGAGGAAGGAGCTGACAGGACTGGTAAGTTAGAGTGCTGACAGGAAAGTTAGAGAAGAAGTGAAGAGGGAGAAGGAAGCTCCCAGGAGGACAGAAAGGATCCTAGAGGCACAGTGCAGCGACCATACTGCCCATGGGATGCTGACTAACATTGGGTGGATGGATCAGGTCACAGTGGGGTACCGGCTCCCTAGCCTAGTGGAGAGATCATCAGACTCAACTAGCAAGCCGGAGGCAGAGGCACCTTTAGGTGTTGCAGCCACAAGCCACAAGCCACAGTTATCTTTGCCAAAAAAGGCAGCCATATAGGAGCAAGGGGACGCAGAGAGGACATCGCCCGACAAG
This sequence comes from Dendrobates tinctorius, assembly GCF_039654945.1. Classification (NCBI taxonomy): domain Eukaryota; kingdom Metazoa; phylum Chordata; class Amphibia; order Anura; family Dendrobatidae; genus Dendrobates; species Dendrobates tinctorius. Next base: position 11,770,862 of record NW_027361802.1, read on the forward strand.
GTCCACTGCTGCTGGCTTGGGACACTGACTGTGAGGTGTTGGGCAGGAGAGGCAGTCAGCCAACACAGTGAGACGGCAGGAGAGGCATATACTGAAGGGAGTCCTGGGAAGGTGTATTCTGATCTACCTGGGAGTTTGCTGGACCCTTCACCTGGAGGACACAGTGCCACGGTATCCGTGTACACAAGAACTGTGAGTAAAGCATTAGAAACTGCACCCAGCTGTGTCCTCTGAATTCTTCCTGCATCACCTACTCAGCACTGCTACATCCTTTGCCAAATACTACATTATTACTATCGTGAACATATTACAACTCCTCTGGGACAAAGCTCTGCCTGTGGAAAGCTGTACCAACTCTGCTGCATCACCATCAGTGCCAGAGGATCTGCTCTGCAGCGCTGGTCACCTCTGACTGGAAACCACAGGTGGCGTCACAAACACTTTATCACAAACTCTTTATAAACTTTATCTCCCTTGTAAATATCCCCTTTTATTGGACGCCAAGGGCCACGGACCGGGTCACCGCTTCCATGACACATCCCCTTTTAATACCAGCCCGATACCGAGTATCCTCACTGCCCTGGTGGGCGATCCACCAGCTCCCTGTCCTGCAATTAACGCCACCGGCCAGTCAGAGGCTGGCAGCTGACTTCAGCTTGCCAGTGACACGTGGTGGATGGCAGTGTCTTCATGCCGGCACACTAAAATCAGCTGTTGTCTCCTGGCCCTACTGCAGAAGAGGATGCCGTGCATTGTGGGAGTGGGGGAAGGGAAGAATGATCATTTGCTTCTTTTTAAAATGTGCTGGAGAAGAAATTAAGTGGCCCAGGATGGGGGCATTATAGCAGGATGGGGGGAATTATACCAGAATGGGGATTATTAGTCATTACACCAGAATGGGGACACTATTTCAGAATGGAGACACTATCTCAGAATGGGGACATTATACCAGAATAGGTGACATTATACCAAAATGGGGATATTATACCTGATTAGGACATTTTACTAGGATGGGGGAAGTTATACCAGGATGGGGATATTATAACTGGAAGGGGCACAGGATGGGGGAAAATCTTAAAGCCTAGCATGGAGGGCAAGAATTGCAAGAATTCTGGTGTATTTTGTTAGCAAATTTCTTGCAGTATCTTTTGACACATGAAAATTTACTAACCACATTCCACATTTGTTAGAGATGGGTTAATAATGGTGTCATCAATCTCCACAGATACTTTAATGCTAGCAATAAATTCAAGGCCTGAGGATCATACAACCTAGCTTCTCTTGAAAGTATATTAAATGGAAGGAATTAAGAATGGAGCATTTGTTGGCCTCTACTACCTGAACGGGCTTTTTTTCATTTTTGGACTGTCCTCGGTAATCCCCTGAAAACTACATTGGTAGCAAGACAGACACTATCAATGCTAACTTCCAGGGCCGGCATCACCACCCGGCGCACACAGGCAAGTGCTAGGGCCCTGGACAGATGGGGGTTCCACTTGCCATCAGGGACACTTGCACACTATGGAGCTCTTGAGATGGAGGGCCCGGTGCCAGCATTGGCACAGGTCCCCTCCGCCCCGCACTTTAAACTGTCTCAAACACTTTAAACTGTCTCAAATACTCACCTCTCCCCATTTTCCGCTGCTCCAATCTCCTCTACTCCAGTCTTCTCAACGTCTTCTGACTCTGTGTGGCAATTCAGTGCAGAGGGTGCTGTGACATGATTACAGTGCGCACTCTGTGCAGATAGTCAGGAGGAGTCGTTGCGGAGACAGCAGAGACCAGAGCAGCGTGAAACAGGGAGAGGTGAGTATTTGATTACATTTTTTTTTAAATGGAGCATTATATGGGGCCCATTATACTGTATGAAGCAATATATGGGGCAATTATACTGTATGTAGCACTATTTCAAGCCAATATACTGTATGGAGCAATATATAGAGCCCATTATACTGTATGGAGGAATATATGGAGCTCGTTATAATGTATGGAGCATTATATTGGGCTCATTATACTGTACTGTACAGAGCAATATATGGGGACCATTATATTGCATGGAGAAAAATAAAGGGCTCATTACACTGTATGGAGGATGTGGTGCCCATTATATTGTATGGAGTAATATATGGTGCCCATAATACACTTATGGGGAACTATGTGGTGCCCAAAATGCTGTATGAAGGAAAATTCCCCCAGGTCACGCACTGTGTGTGGCAAGGATTTGCCGATTTCTGAGCTATTGTAGAATTTACAATAGATATCAATCATATAATGTAAGAAGTAAGTGAAACCTTTGGCACTGCACTATACCTATATTTCTCTGTCATATCTGTGCATCATGAATCGTGGTATGTGTTAAAGGGGCCCACTGAGACTTTTTCACCTGGGGACCACGAAAAACTGTAGCCAGTCCTCCTAACTACATTAGTCTTTGCTAGAATTCTGCAATAGTGGAGATATAGCCCAAATACGAATTGTAATTACAAAATAAATATAATTTATTACTTCTTTCATTAAATAACAAGTACAAATATGGCAGAGAATCAATACCCCATGAATTAACCCCTTCACGCCGCAGCCCTTTTTCGTTTTTGCTTTTCTGTTTTTTGATCTAATAACTTTTTTATTTTTCTGTTAATATGGCCATATGAGGGCTTGTTTTTTACTGGACGAGTTGTATTTTTGAACAACACCATTGGTTGTACCATATCGTGTACTGGAAAACAGGAAAAAAATTCCAAGTGCAGTGAAATTGCAAAAAAAAGGGCAATTCCACATCTGCTTTTTGGATTTTTTTTTACCATGTTCACCAAATGGTAAAACTGACCGGCCAGCATTGAAATGTTCTATTTTTGCGCATTCATTTTTGCTTATTAATTTTTATTTTGCAATTGTTTTTGGAGATTTTTTATTTACCATGTTCACTAAATGCTAAAAATGACCTGGCAATATGATTCCTCAGGTCAGAATGACTACGCAGATACCAAACATGTATAGGTTCTTTTTTATTTACATGATGTAATAAAATTCAAAAAAAAGTCAGCATTTTCTTAGATGTATAGTGTCTCCATCTTTCGTGATCTGAGGCTAAGTGAGGGCTTATTTTTGTGCCCTGAGCTGTCATTTTTATTTATGTAATTTTGGGGTAGATATGATAGTTTGATTGCCTGTTATTACATTTTATTGCAATGTTGCGGAGGCCAAATAAAAACATAATTCTGGGGCTTTGATTTTTTTCTCTTTACATCGTTTACTAAGCTGATTAATTTACTTTATATTTTGATGGATTAGACATTTCTGAACGCAGTGGCACCAAATATGTGTATTTTTTCATTGTTTTGTCAATGGGACAAAAGGGCAGTGATTTGAACTTTTGTGCTTTTTTATTTTTTTTGTATTTTTTAAAACTTTTATTTTTTTACTTTTTACTAGCTTGAATAGTTCCCTTAGGAGACTTGAAGCTGCGATCATCCAATTTCCTGTGCTACACATAGAGCTCTGTGATCATGTTACGGGCACGCAGATGGGAGTGTGGAATAATGCAGACCTATGACGATGCGTCATGGGCGCTGATGTTATGAGCCGATTGTAACGCGCTTCCGGCCTGCGCGTGTTGAATACCGCTGTCAGTGATTGACAGCGGCATTTAACTGGCTAACAGCTGAACAGCTTCGGGTGGATTTCGAATCCACCTGCGGCTGTTAGAAGCACAAGACAGCTTATCAGATCACCTGTTATGTGCGGGCAAAGATGCTGACTCAGAGTTAGAGCCCGCATCAAATGCAGGGACACGACCTTTGATGTACCTATTCGTCAAAGGTAGTGAAGGGGTTAAAAGAAGCAAGGATAAAAAGTGGGACAATAGGTGAACTTTACCATTGTAAACCCTGGCTGTGTAAATCACAAAAACCACAAGGAAGCTCTGCCAGCCCCTTTGCACATTTGCTGATCTGCTTTATCTGTAGGGTGAGCTACATACAGTATGTACCAATCACCAAACTCATAGATGACAGGCTACGCTATATAAGTAGTATTTCATTCTGTTACTAAGACACCAATTCAATGAGACCGGTGTTATACCCGAGTCTTAATGAGAGGCATGAAGAAATACCCTCCACCAAATTTATTACAGAGGTTCTCCGAGAAATGTAATAAAATAAATTATACACATTTAAATTTGGCATATTTTTCTCAAAAACTTTTTTGAGCAAAAAAAGTGTGTTACAAAATTACTTACTTGTATTTATTTTCTGAAGGGAAATATGTTTTTCTAGTTGCCGCCGTAGTTTAACTTCTGCACCATACTTGCCAGTTGTACCATTGTCAGCCAGAATAAAATGTGAGTGCATACTGTTTAATACCGTTAATTTGCTCATGGGATTAGACATGGTCTGATATGGTCGAACCACCTATAGGATTAAATAAAAAAAGAAATAAAATGCCTATGTACTGAAAGCAGCTCCCTAGACAATCTACAGTAGCCTTACCTACATCGTCTGAAGGTATCATGGATTCTCATGAAGAGGTGATTCCATCTTGTTACATGGCAAAAATGATAATACTACAGTTTTCCATGTATCTGTCTATTCATATAGTTTTGTATTCTTTAATAATACATATTCTTTCATATAAAAGTTTATTTTGCATTGCATTAAGAAAATAAATAGCTGTTGTGCAAATGAATGTCAAATTAAGGCCTCCTTCATACGTCCTGGTGATTCCGGTTCTGGAAAAAACAGTGCTAGTGAGATCCATGGTCCGTGTCCATGTAACTACATGTGTCACATTACTTACTGCTCACCACAGCATCCGGACATAGTAGAGTCATTACTAACCCCTGGGCTTGAAGATAGCGGACGATACATAGCTGACATCAACTCCAAAACCATTACACTGCTTGCCAATGCACCAGGGCAAGCAGAAGAGTGGAGGCTAAGTGCCAGAAGCTGCCCAACTAATGGATGCACCATTTCTGTGGTGGCTGAGGGCTGGTGTTATTAGTCTGGGAGGGGGCCAATATCTCCTTCCAGGGGAGGAAGGAAAAAAGTAAACAGATAGCACAGGATGGGATCACAAATGCTTCTTTCTGTGAGGTAAAATATTTTTTCTGTGAGGTAAAACATTATTTTTAAACTGCAGGGAAATGCTTTACCTCACACAAAGAATCAGTTGCACTCACAGGCAATCCTTTCTTTATTTTCTCTTTTGCGTCCTACCCTGCTCAGGAGCTGTGGTATGATCAGTCCATGTTCCAGCACGGTAAGACACAGTCAGGGCCGGGATGAATGGTAGGCAAGGTAGGCACCTGCCTAGGTCACCACCTCTTACTTACCTGAGGGGAATCACTCTTTGACAAGGAAAATTGCTGAATATCTGCAGTCGCCTGACATCTTCCTGCCGCTGCAGACATTCAGCAGAGTGATGGCATATAAGGGAGAAGTTTCAGTCCCTGACACCGTTCACCCCTCTCTTGTCCTGCGCCCTGGCCGTTGCTCCCTCTCTGCTCTCAATATAATTTACGTCTGTCAGATGCGAATGCAGTTGCTGTGTATGTGCTGCAGCCTGTGCCTTTTTGGAAAAGGCACACTCAGGAGACATTGGATGGCACGGTGCAGTGACGTCATCGTGCCATCCAGTGTCCACTGCTTCACTTCCCAGAAGAGGAGACAGTGGATATGAGCCTAGATTAGGTGAACATAAGCTTTTTTTTTTAAAATAAATGTTATATTATTGTACATGGGGGCATAAAATGAGGTGAGGGGCTGTGCCGATGAGGGAAATAAAATGAGAGGCTGTGCAGATGGAGGAATAAGCTGAAGGGCTGTTCATATGGGGGAATAAAAATGAGGGGCTGAGCAGATGAGGCAATAAACTGAAGGGCTATGCAGATGGGGGAATAAACTGACGGGCTGTGCAGATGGGGGAAATAAGCTGAGGACCTGTGCAGAGTGGCGATAAAATGAAGAGCTGTGCAGGTGGGGAAATAAAATGAGGGCTGTACAGATGGGGAAATAAGTGGAGGGGCTGTGCAGATGGGGCAATAAACTGAGGGGCTGTGAAGATGGGGGAATAAATTGATGGGCTTTGCAAATGGGGGAAATAAGCTGAGTAGATGGAAAGGATAAAATGTGGGACTGTGGAGATGCCCCCCAATAAACAGAATCACTGTGCAGATGGGGGGCAATAAACTGAGGAGCTGTGCAGATCGGAGGAATAAAATGAGGGGCTATGCAGTGGGCACAAAATGAAGCTCTTTTCAGGGGAAGCATGAAATGAGAGGCAGTGCGGGGGCCATGAAATGATGGGCTGGGAAGGGGGGACAGCAAAGTATATGAGGAGCTGTGGTGACCATATTTTATATAGGGCTTTGAAGGTCAATATACTTGGGGCTGTGGGGACCATACTGAATATGGTGCTGTGGTGAATATAATACTGTTTGCAGTGTTGTTTATGGGCCATAATACTGTATGGGGTGTTGTGGGGATCATCATAATATACATGAGGCTGTTTTGGATATCATACTATTTATGGGGGTCTGTGGTGAACACAGTACTATATATGGGGGGCTGTGGTGGTGACCATACTGTGTAGAGGGACCATGTGAGGAGTGGTTACAGTGTGAAGAGGGCAGCGTGGTGGGCAGTATGAAGGCATCATGTGAAAAGGGGCACAGAATTGATATGGCGTGGGGACAGCGCACAATAGAGGCAAAATATGGAAAGGGGTTATCATGGTGAGGGTCAGTGTGGAGATATAGAAAATGTAATGGAAAATTAGAGGGGGTACGTCCATGGTATAGGCAGTGGTTCATAATGGCAGATGGTGTGATGGTTATTGCTGACAAGATGGTGGCCCGATTCTAACGCATCGGGTGTTCTAGAATATATATGCAGTTTATTTTTGAAGATTTAATGATAATGCAATAATGCACCCCCCAATCCTGATATGTATGGTTCTCTCACCCCCAATCCTGATATGCATGCTACCCCTCAACCCCCTATCCTGGAATGCATGGTCCCCTGACTGCCCAATCCTGGAATGCATGGTCCTCTCCCCCCCAATCCTGGTATGCATTGTCCTCTCACCTCTCTTTCCTGGTATGCATGGTCTTCTTACTCCCCTTTCGGGGTATGCATGGTCCCCTCACCCCCCAATCCTGGAATGCATGGTCCTCTCACCCCCCAATCCTGGTATGCATGGTCCTCTCACCCCTCTTTCCTGGTATGCATGGTCCTCTTACCCCCCTTTCGGGGTGTGCATGATCCCCTCACCCCCCAATCCTGGTATGCATGGTCCTCTCACCCCCTAATCCTGGTATGCATGGTCCCCTCACCCCCCTATCCTGGTTTGCATGGTCCCCTCACCCCCAATCCTGGTATGCATGGTCCTCTTACCCTCCTTTTGGGGTATGCATAGTCCCCTCACCCCCCAGTCCTGGTATGCATGGTCCTCTCACCCCCCAATTCTGGTATGCATGGTCCCCTCACCCTCCTATCCTGGTATGCATGGTCCCCTCACCCCCCTTTCTTGGTATGCATGGTCCTCTCACACCCCAATCTTGGTAAATATGCTCACCGTCACCCCCCTTTCCTGGTATGTATGGTCCCCTCACCCCCCAATCCTGGTATGCATGGTCCTCTTACCCCCCTTTTGGGGTATGCATGGTCCCATCACCCCCCTGTCCTGGTATGCATGGTCCCCTCACCCCCAATCCTGATATGCATGGTCCCCTCACCCCCTATCCTGGTATGCATGGTCCTATCACCCCCCTATCCTGGTATGCATGGTGCCCTCACCCCCCAATCCTGGTATGCATGGTCCTCTCACCCCAGAATCTTGATATGCATGGTCCCCTCACCCCCCAATCCTGATATGCAGGGTCCCCTCACCCCCCTATCCTGGTATGCATGGTTCCCTCACCCCCCTTTCCGTGTAGCCGTGACCAATCAGCGTCGTGGCCCTCTGTCCGCCACCAATCAGCAACGCGGCCCTGTAGCCGCGACCAATCACTGCCGCGGCCCTGTACAAAAATAATATTAAAAAATAAAAAAAAGTTATTATCAGCGGTCTAAGCCGCAAAGCATTACCGGGAACGCGAGGCCAGGCGCGTGGAAAGAAGACAGGAGGCCGTCGGAAGGTGAGAATAACTTTTTTAAATTTTAATTCTCTTTTTTACAGATTAAGGCCTGTGCCTGCCAATCGGCGGCAGGCACAACTTACCGTTACAAACAGCTGCGCCTGTCGCTGATTGGTGGTGGCCTGGCGGGGGCCTGGCGACCGCGACCAATCGGCGGCCCGCGATTTCGGTTACAGACAGACAATAATGCGTCTATATATATAGATAATGGTAGACAGTGTGGAGGCCATATACCATATACCATAGAAGACTTATTTAGGGTCACAATGTGGACAGGCATTTTTATGCAGAGGGCATTTTAATAACACTCTTATTTTTAAGAGCACTGTGTCGGGATGTGCTGCAAAAGCCCGGAGAAGAGGGAGGTCTGCAGAGAACAGCTGTGGTGTTAATAACAACTCCCATTATCTCATTACCATTGTTAAGGACATACTGGGAGTTGTAGGTTCATGAAATACAATTGTTTATGCAGCTGACTTGATGTTATAATTGACTGTTGTACTAAGTTTGGTTCTTGTATTGAAGTACTATTGATTCTGATCATGTATTCATGAACGTATGGTGGTTCTGGTGACCTATTCATATACTGATGGAGGTTTTGGTGACATATGAATTTACTCATGGTGGTTCAGATGATGTAGTCAAGTACTGATGGTGGGTCTGTTGACATATTCATGTACTGATGGTGGATCTAGTGATGCATTCATTTACTAATGGTGGTTCTGGTGATGTATTCATGAACTGATGGTGATTCTGGTGATGCATTTATTTACTGATGATGCTTCTGGTGCCATACTCATATACTATTGATGGCTCTGGTGCACTAATTATGTATTGATGATAATTTTGGCTTTGTATTCATGTACTTATGATGGTTTTGATTATGAATATATCACCAGAATCATCATCACGACATGAATACAGCACCAGAACAACCATCAGTACATAAATATGTCACCAGAACTGGAATAGATCACCAGAACCACCATCAGTTTTGTGCAAGCTGTATTTATAGCATGATGGACGCAAAAGCCATCAAACATATCCCTTTATTGGTCATCAGAGTTTGCAACCTAACCCATTAGAGGGGAAATAGGGATGTGCATTAGAGGTCCTTTTACTTTAGTCTCTGAGCCATTCCTTTGCTTTGGGATGGGGGTGCCATTGGCTTCATCAGCTTAGGGCACTAATATACTTTGACCCATCCCAACCATTACACAGTATATAGCAGAAACACATTTATAAGATTATCTCAGCACAGGCATACTTTTTTTTCTAACAGATCCAGTTGTGTAGCTTATTATTCCAAGATCTATTAATTAAAATGTACTTTGTGCTTGGGACAACTATTTAATATATTATTATCATTACTATTATTCATCCATGTATTTAGTATTTTCAAAAGGTCTAGATTATTTTTTGAATGTGCACAGGAAACTGCACTAATGTAAAATATTAAGATAAGATATATATAATACCAGTAATGATGTAATATCATATGCATGCGTTCGAGGTTTTTTGTTGTAAATTAAAAATAAAAGACTAATAAAAATCTATTGAAACAGAAAATAATCCAGATAATACTGACTGTACAGTATGTACAGCTCACTACACCATGTTATAACAGCATGTATTGCCCAGAAGGGTTATTATACTAAATTTGATTTAGATGTTTGCGTTAATAGCAGAAATAGATGCAGGGAAAAAACTATCATCAACACATAAACATTAACATTAATAATGACATTGGGGCTGCTACAGATTCAGGTCCTATCTTTTAATGGGTGGTATCAAAAGAAAATGAACTACAGAATTTCTTTAACTTTCTCTCTTGCAAGTGGGTTGACTCACATTAAAAATATATATTTGGATCAATACATACAGTATGTATGATGCATTAATTACTATGTTTGAGGGTGCAGCTATATGTTGAGTAACAATTACATAACATACAGTGGTAGAAATGACTTACATCTTTACCAATAAGGTCCTCTTGGTTTTCTACTATACCCCATGGGGCAATACCAATTGTGCAGATCTTGCCTCTTGACTTGGATGCATGGTCTTTCAAAGCATCACCTACATGGCGAATGACACCTAGAAAGTTGTGCGACACATGAAACAGTATAAATGCAAGAATTTATGGACAGAGTTAGTTATGTTTATTTGAAATAGGAATAATAATAATAATAATTTTATTTCTATAGCGCCAACATATTCCGCAGCACTTTACATTATAGAGAGGACTTGTAGAGAAATGTTTATGAGGTGTAGATAACAAGAGCGAGCCAGTGATTGGATGTGGGGGGACAATGAAAGCTTGGAATCAAGTATAACCCCAAGTCAGCGGGCATGTTGCTGGGGAGTAATGGTGGAACCACACACGGAAAAGACAATGTCGGGCATAGGTAGGTTAGCAGAGGGAGAAAACACGAGGAGTTCAGTTTTTGACAGGTTAAATTTCAGACAGAGGGAGGACATGATGTTAGAGACAGCGGTAAGACAATCACTGGTGTTTTCTAAAAAGGCAGGTGTGATATCAGGAAAAGAAGAGTATAATTGGGTGTCATCAGCATAGAGATGGTACTGGAAACCAAATCTACTGATTGTTTGTCCAGTAGGGACAGTATACAAAGAGAAGAGAAGGGGGCCTAGGACTGATCCTTGAGGAACCGCAACAGTAAGGAGGAGGAACCAACAAAAGATACTGTGAAGAAGCGGTCAGAGAGATATCAGGAGAACCAGGAGAGAGTGGTGTCCTTGAGGCCGATGGAGCGGAGCATAGTGAGGAGCTGATGATCCACAGTGTTGAATGCTGCGGAGAGATCCAAGAGAATTAGTATGGAGTAGTGACCATTAGATTTAGCTGTTAGTAGATCATTAGAGATTTTAGTGAGGGCAGTTTCAGTACAGTGTAAAGAGTGGAAACTGGATTGTAGAGGGTCGAAGAGAGAGTAATCTGAGAGTTAGCGGATAAGATGGGTGTGGACCAGGCATTCCTGGAGTTTAGAGATGAAGGGAAGATTAGAGACAGGTCTATAGTTAGCGGCACAGTTTTGTTTGAGGGATGGTTTTTTAAGTAATGGATATACAGTTGTGGCCAAAAGTATTGACACCCCTGCAATTCTGTCAGATAATACTCAGTTTCTTCCTGAAAATGATTGCAAACACAAATTCTTTGGTATTATTATCTTCATTTAATTTGTCTTAAATGAAAAAACACAAAAGAGAATGAAGCAAAAAGCAAAACATTGATCATTTCACACAAAACTCCAAAAATGGGCCAGACAAATGTATTGGCACCCTCAGCCTAATACTTGGTTGCACAACCTTTAGCCAAAATAACTGCGACCAACCGCTTCCGGTAACCATCAATGAGTTTCTTACAATGCTCTGCTGGAATTTTAGACCATTCTTCTTTGGCAAACTGCTCCAGGTCCCTGATATTTGAAGGGTTCCTTCTCCAAACTGCCATTTTTAGATCTCTCCACAGGTGTTCCATGGGATTCAGGTCTGGACTCATTGCTGGCCACCTTAGAAGTCTCCAGTGCATTCTCTCAAACCATTTTCTAATGATTTTTGAAGTGTGTTTTGGGTCATTGTCCTGCTGGAAGACCCATGACCTCTGAGGGAGACCCAGCTTTCTCACACTGGGCCCTACATTATGCTGAAAATTTGTTGGTAGTCTTCAGACTTCATAATGCCATGCACACGGTCAAGCAGTCCAGTGCCAGAGGCAGCAAAGCAACCCCAAAACATCAGGGAACCTCTGCCATGTTTGACTGTAGGGACCGTGTTCTTTTCTTTGAATGCCTCTTTTTTACTCCTGTAAACTCTATATTGATGCCTTTGCCCAAAAAGCTCTACTTTTGTCTCATCTGACCAGAGAACATTCTTCCAAAATGTTTTAGGCTTTTCAGGTAAGGTTTGGCAAACTCCAGCCTGGCTTTTTTTATGTCTCGGGGTAAGAAGTGGGGTCTTTCTGGGTCTCCTACCATACAGTCCCTTTTCATTCAGACGCCGACGGATAGTACGGGTTGACACTGTTGTACCCTCGGACTGCAGGGCAGCTTGAACTTGTTTGGATGTTAGTCGAGGTTCTTTATCCAACATCCGCACAATCTTGCGTTGAAATCTCTTGTCATTTTTTTCTTTTCCGTCCACATCTAGGGAGGTTAGCCACAGTGCCATGGGCTTTAAACTTCTTGATGACACTGCGCACGGTAGACACAGGAACATTCAGTTCTTTGGAGATGGGCTTGTAGCCTTGAGATTGCTCATGCTTCCTCACAATTTGGTTTCTCAATTCCTCAGACAGTTCTTTGGTCTTCTTTCTTTTCTCCGTGCTCAATGTGGTACACACAAGGACACAGGACAGAGGTTGAGTCAACTTTAATCCATGTCAACTGGCTGCAAGTGTGATTTAGTTATTGCCAACACCTGTTAGGTGCCACAGGTAAGTTACAGGTGCTTTTAATTACACAAATTAGAGAAGCATCACATGATTTTTCGAACAGTGCCAATACGTTTGTGCACCCTCTTTTTTATGTTTGGTGTGGAACTATATCCAATTTGGCTTTAGGACAATTCTTTTTGTGTTTTTTCATTTAAGACAAATTAAATGAAGATAATAATACCAAAGAATTTGTGTTTGCAATCATTTTCAGAAAGAAACTGAGTGTTATCTGACAGAATTGCAGGGGTGTCAATACTTTTGGCCACAACTGTATGATGGCATGCTTAAATGAGGAGTGAAAGATACTGGAAGAGAGAGAGAGGTTGAATATTTTTGTTAGGTGAGTGGTGCCATCAGGGGAAAGGGACTGGAGGAGATGTGAGAGAATGGGGTCACTGGTGCAAGTGGTAGGGCGACAAGATGCAAGGAGCCTAATTACTTCTTCTTCTGTGACTGGTTCAAAATAAGAGAGTGACCTAGATACAGTGGGGGACGGAGGACAGTGCATGGTATGAGGGGATTGGGAGATAATTTCCTGTCAGATATTTTTTAGTTTTTTCTTTGAAATAATTGGCCAGATCGTCAGTGCAGGGATCTGTGGTTGGTGCCTGCACTCTTGGGTTGAGTAGGGAATGAAAAGTGTCAAAAGATGTTTCGGGTTATTGGATAGTGAGGTGATGAGTGTGTTGAAATAGGTTTGTGTAGAGTGATGAAGTGCAGTGTTGTATGTTTTAAGCATAAACTTATAATGGATGAAATCTTTGAGTAGATTGGATTTTCTCCACAGACGTTCAGCGCACCTGGAGCACCGCTGCAGGAAACGTGTTTGCAGCATGTGCCACGGTTGTCGCCATCTGTGCCTAGTTGTTCTATGTATAGGAGTTGCAGTTTCATCCAGGGCACTTTGAAGTGTTTCATTAATGCTTCAGTGCAGAATTAGGACATGAGAGGGAGGAGATAGGGGCCAGTGATGACTGCAAGTTCTTCATACCTTTCTGAGTGTTAATGGCCTGTATGTGTCTATAAGTGTGGAAAGTGGGGGTGACCTGAGTGGGATGGCAGTTCTTGCTAGAGAATGAAAGAAAGTTGTGGTCAGAGAGTGGAAGAGGGGAGTTTGTGAAATCATCCACTGAGCAGAGCCGGAAGAAGACCAAGTTGAGGGAGTTTCTGTCTTCATGCGTAGGAGAGTTAGTAAGATGCAAAAGGCTGAAGGAGGAGGTTAGCGATAAAAGCTGAGTAGCAGATGGGGAGAGGGGAAAAGCAATGGGGATGTTGAAATCACCCATGATGAAGGTGGGGATGTCTCAGGTGAGAAAATATGGACGCCAGGTGACAAAGTGATCCAGGAACTGATGGTAGGGGCCTGGAGGACGATTCAACACCACCACTCGCATGGAGAAGGGGATGTAGAGTCTGACAGCATGGACCTCAAAAGAAGGGAAGACAAGTGAAGATACTTGAGGGATAACCTGAAATGTTCATTTGGGTGATAGGAGCAGACCAATGCCTCCACCTGCTCTGTTGCCCGATCTTGGGGTATGAGAGAAGTGCAGTCCACCATATGAGAGAGCAGTAGCAGCAGTGGGGTCTGACTGCTGGATCCAGGTTTCAGTAAGGGCCAGAAGGTTAAGAGAATCAGAAATGAAGAAGTCATGGATGAAGAGGAGTTTATTACACACTGAGCGAGGATTCCAAAAGGCACAATTAAAAGAGACAGAAGGAAGCAGGGAATATTAATAAGATTAGAGGGGTTTCTGAGTGCAGTAGTTGGGGGGATTGACTTGCTATAAAATTGGGGGCCAGGGTTGGGGAGATATCTCCTGTGACTAGGAGAAGGAGGATAGAAAGAGTGAGTAGATGGTTAAGCGATTTGGGGGAGCGTCTCGTGTGTTGGATGGTGGGACTGAATGGATCTGTGCTGTTTAGCAATGTGAAAAGAGCATGAGTACTATACATAGGAGATGAAAGGACAGAGGGGCTGATATGGATGGAGTGCAAAGAGTAAATGCAAGGGTGGTGGATGTAAGTGAATGCAGCAGCCAGGATATAAATTATACAAATGCATATAGTGAAAATTTGTTGTAATCCAAGTGTACTGGGAATAGATTTGTTTAATTGTTTTACCTGTCTCCTGCCCTGTCTAACTGCTATGGTATAACTAGGCAGGATAGGAATCTTACAGAGGTTGTTTTAGGCAATACGGGTTTGTTAGAAGAGTTTGTGGATGGTACTGTGGGCTGATCACGGGGGGGCGTGCTCCTGAGACCACCTGCAATCTATTGGGGAAAACAGCGCTAAGTGTTAATTTATTCTGTAGCTTCACTTATTAAAATCAATGGTCTGTTTATGAAATGCACTAATAGGTCCTTCAGAAGCAAAAAAGCTCTCTAGCTGCTGTTTGCGCCAACTAATTAAATGGGTGTTCCGAATAAGAGACACCAATCATTCAGCTCAAACGTCACTAAAATACTACTTGAAATTAGCTATGAATATGTCTTCATACAGGTTTAACTTTAGTATGGTACTTTCACTTCTGCACTGGATAATCAGTAGACAAAGTGCTCAGTGAAGTTTCCCTTTAAAATGTCAGAAATAAATCTAACCATATTTTTAGAAATCTATCATCGTTTCCATCTAAGCGGAAAATATCCCTGAGCAAAATAGTTCATTCTGCTATTAGCAATAACAGTGCAGACTACTACTCCCCTGATAATGGCTTTGTCTTCTATCCTGTTGTATATCTACGTTTCCAGATTATTATGAAGAGAAAATAGCCCATGTAGATCTCTGTTGAGACTATCTGACATTATGAAGCTGACACTGCAGGTTGAATTTCAGAAAAAAAAAGGAATATTCTAAAATATCTGACACATCTGTGAGGTCCAATAGAATAGGAAATCCAAATATATGGATGACTTTTATAGATGTTTATCCTGGCCTTTGGCAAAATGCAGTCCAGATGTAACATTTTGAAAATATTCAGTGGGGGGCAAAAAGTATTTAGTCAGCCACCAATTGTGCAAGTTCTCCCACTTATAACAATGAGAGAGGCCTGTAATTGACATCATAGATAGACCACAACTATGAGAGTCAAAATGAGAAAACAAATCCAGAAAATCACCTTGTCTGATTTGGCAAGATTTATTTTTCAAATTATGGTGGAAAATAAGTATTTGGTCACCTAAAAACATGGAAGATTTCTGGCTCTCACAGACCTGTCATGAGCTTGATAATTGGTTGTGTCCCATTTAACAAAAAGTATTGCAGCAGGACAGTAACCAAATATTCCCAGAAGAATATTTAAAACACTGTAGGTGTCTCTTATGGTGCATTTGGAGCAGCCAACCTCGGCCAAATGATGCCCACCTATATACAAGTCAATTGGAGCTTGCTTGCTCCTGTATCAGATTGTTGAAGACCCATGAGAAGCTATTATGACCGTTCTCTCCTCACACAGAATCATGTTGTCAGCAGCACATTCCCTGTTTACATGGAGTGATGTGCTGCTGATAATGATGATTTTCTTGGGAGCACAAACAACCTTATTACCCTTCTCAGGTGATCACTGGTGATTATCGCTCATTGACTGAGTCTCTAAAAGCACCCATTGTTTAAAAGGAGCCTGTCATGTCAAAAAATGCTGTTGACCTGCAGATATAGGATTAATATGCAAGTTAATAGTGTTCTACAGACATGCAGCTGCTGCATTGAAACTGCAATTACTGGGAGGAAATGAATATTATTTCTCCAGGCAGCTTCCTGTTTTCAGTCATAGAGGCGGCGCGGCTTCAGTCACTGCATAATGAGAGGCAGCTGTAACCACACCTCGGCATTGACTGACAGCCGGCTCACCACTGCATCATTACCCCATATCTGCAAGTTACTAGGATCTGACATATCTTGATGGGTACAATTGAAGTAAAGAAATCTCCATAGAATCAATGCTAAGCTTCATTCTTCATTTCTTAAAACTCCATTGTGTTAGTCCTCTTTTAGTCCACCTGCTGAATTTTAAACCATGTTTGCACAGCTGTCAACATCCACTT